>NC_056748.1:465944034-466231534 GCF_019279795.1 Protopterus annectens
GTGCCTAGAGAGGAGTTGTGGTATTGTATGAGGAAGTCGGGAGTGGCAGAGAAGTATGTAATAGTGGTACTGGATATGTACAAGGGTAGTGTGACATTGGTGAGGACTGCAGTGGGAGTGACAGATACGTTTAAGGTGGAGGTGGGATTACATCAAGGATCAGCTCTGAGCCCTTTCTTATTTGTAGTGGTGATGGACAGGTTGACAGATGAGATCAGACAGGAGGCCCCATGGACCATGATGTTTGCAGATGACATTCTGATATGTAGTGAGAGTAGGGACCAGGCTGAGAAGACCCTGGAGAGGTGGAGATATGCTTTAGAGAGGAGAGGAATGAAGGTCAGTAGGGCTAAAACAGAATATATGTGTGTAAATGTGAGGGAGGGTAGAGGAATGGTGAGGATGCAGGGAGTAGAGTTGGTAAAGGTGGATGAGTTTTAACTACTTGGGATCAACAGTTCATAGTAATGGTGAGTGTGGAATAGAGGTGAAGAAGAGAGTACAGGCAGGGTGGAATGGGTGGAGAAGAGTGTCAGGAGTGATTTGTGACAGACGGGTACCAGTAAGAGTGAAAGGGAAGGTCTACAAGGGGGTAGTGAGACCAGCTATGTTTTATGGGTTGGAAACTGTGGCATTGATGAAAAGGCAGGAGTCAGAGCTGGATGTGACAGAGTTAAAGATGATAAGATTTGCACTGGGTGTGACTAGGATGGACAGGATTAGGAATCAGTATATTAGAGGGTCAGCTCAGGTTGGACAGTTTGGAGACAAAGCAAGAGAGGCGAGATTGCGTTGGTTTGGTCATGTGCTGAGGAGGGATGCTGGGTATATTGGGAAAAGGATACTAAAGATGAAGCTGCCAGATAAGAGGAAAAGAGGAAGGCCTAAGATCAGGTTTGGATGTGGTGAGAGAGGACATGCAGGCGGTTGGTTTGAAAGAGCATGATGCAGAGGACAGGAAGAAATGGAAACGGATGATCCGCTGTGGTGATCCCTAATGGGAACAGCCAAAAGAAGATGATGATGATGTGAGATATATATATATATATATATATATATATATATATATATATGTGTGTGTATATATATATATATATATATATATATATATGTGTGTGTGTGTATATATATATATATATATATATATATATATATATATATATATATATATATATATATATATATATAATCTATATATATATATATATATATATATATATATATATATATATATATATATATCTATATATATATATATATATATATGTGTGTGTGTAATATTTAATTAGTAGAAGTCCACCACATGGGCATCATGAGCAGAACCTTAAAGATGCACATTGGTGTGCTTATGGCCGTTAGGCAGATGGTATCAACAGACAGTTAATTTTGCAAATCAGTGCAGAAACAAATGCTGTTAAAATGTAATTGTAACATGACATGTTTTGTTTAGACTGCTTTGACAGTAACTGTTGAGTGCAGCATTATAGCAATAACCCACGCCTGGGTGTGGGTAATGCGGGATTTACCCACGGTTGGCGTGGTTTGGTCCCAAGGGCGAAGCCCAAGGGACCAAACAAAGACAACCGTGGGTAAATCCCGCATTACCAACACCCAGAAGTGGGTTATTGCTATTATACTATGACATTATTTAAGAAAAGAAATAATTACTTTTCTTTAATAATGGCATTGTATAATGCCTCTTTGCTGCCCTTCCGCAGCTGTCTGGTATCCGCGGCAGTTTCTGATGTACCGCGCATGCTCGCAGTACATCAGAGTTGTGGCCAGCAATGGAGAAAGCAAGATCTCCATTGCTTTTTACTGTTTCGCTATGTTAAATGGGTTGAACATAGCGAGACAGCTTTAAAATAAGCAACGGAGATGTCCGTTGCTTATTTTAAAGCTGTCTCACTATGTTAAACCCATTTAACATAGCGAAACAATAAAAAGCAACGGAGATCTTGCTTTCTCCGTTGCTTTTTTTTTTAAAAAACTGTCTCGCTATGTTAAATGGGTTTAACATAGCCAGACAGCTTTAAAAAACGCATCGGAGATCTCCGTTGCTTTTTTTAAACCTGTGTCGCTATGTTAAACTCTTTTAACATAGCGAGACAGTGTTTTAAGAGAGACTTATACTAATGGAAAAAGTCCGGGCGACCGGACCTTTTTCCATTAGTATAAGTCAATTTACAACGTGCACACTGGCCAATCAGCGTGCACGTTTTGGAATATTAATGGGGGGGTCATGGTATAATCATTGTGTTTGTTCAAGACCAGGACTTCAGTTACCACTAGCCCCTGGAATGGTAGTCAGAGTGATATGCAGTATATGACTTGAAGGATCAAGAAAGTTAACTTCTTTGAGGGGGATAAGAAGACAGCTATTGGCTACATGCAGACAGAGCTCCAGTAGGCTATTCATAAGGGTTATATTAATTATTTTTTCCTGGTTAGCTACCACCCTGGCATTCTTGGTGACATAAACCTTCCTTTGGTTATTGCAAGCCTGGTTTTATGGAGGTGGTAGAAGATGGTTAGAGACAGTTGCAGATTCAGCTGCATTGTGGAGAGAAAGCAAAATGAGTAAAAAGTTAAATGAAGCAGTTTGGGGCCAAAAATATGCAGATTGGACAAAGGTGTACACATTTCAAATAATTTCAGAACACAGAATTGGAAATAATTGACATTGTAAATCAGTATAGTATCATGAATTTCCAGGAGTGGAGCATAGCATAGAAAAATATTAATTCATAATATGTCAGGAGGCATATGAAGAGGGTGTTATACTTGGCTTAAGTAGGACTTCACTGTAATGTATTTTTAAAAAAGGAAAAGAAGATTTTAAAGAAGTAATTATTTATACTTGTTTGGAATAAAACGTAAAGTAAATGCACCAATTTTCTTGAGAGAGCTTTATTTTGTATTTTAACATAATGTCTAAGAGACTACAGTAAAGTTTTTTCATTTTAATAACCATATTGTCTGGCATGGCATCCCAGGTTAAAGCCATTCTGTGAAGAACTATTAGAGGGTCTTGTTGGTGCTGAGTGGAGAAAACAGCTGATCTCTCCCAATTTTTTTAATCCTTTTTTTGAGCAACAACCAGACATAATGGTGTGGATTCACAGTTAGCTTCCGTGGTATGTAGGTCAGAGCAATGTTATTTGTGCACTAAACAAATCTTATCCACTTCATAACTGCACTGCTGCTCAGAAGCATAGCTGTTTTTCTTTGAGCAGTGAGTGTTGTGGAGCTACATATAAATGGGATATTTGGTGGGCATGGCCTGTGGTAGTGATGCATCTTACCCATCCTGTTGCACTGCTCTTTTATGGCATTTGCATAGTGTGGATAACAAAAACATTAACACTACACAAGTGTCCTGATGGAGATCACATAAAATGTGATCATGTGAGTGTGTGTGTTTGCAGACAGATACTGCATGACTAAGTCTGTGTGCGTGTTTGTGCATGTATGATATAGCGTTTGTGTGTGAATTGGATGACAAGTGCTTGATGTGACTGGTGTGTGTATGTATGTAATGGGTGACAAGTGCTTGATGCGACTACTGCTATATATGGGGACATTGTGGATGCAGAGAGTTCAGATGTTGAATGTGTCTGCATTTATATGCATGCATGTATGTGCCTATCTGTCTTTGTGAGTACACATGTGCCTATGTTTCTGCGTGCATGTGGTTTTCAGACTGTCTGTGGTTGATGTATGCTTGTATGTGTATGCATGTCTTTCCTGGATGTACACAGAGAGAGATAGAAGGGTGTAAGGATCAGGAGCCACTAAATAAATAGGTGCACATCAGCCATGTCTTGGGTTGTGGTAGAATCAGAAGCCACTCGGCCGCTGATAATGCATTGGTTATATTTGAAGGGGTAGTAGAAGTCAGGAGCTACCATCAGGGATGATTTCACCAATCTCAGAAAAAGCTTCATCTGAGAGAGAATGGCACCTGGATTGGGGGAGGGGGGTTAGTTCTAAAACTGGAGACCTGTAGGATATTAAGTTGCATTAGCAACTCCTGTACACTTTGTGTGTGCGTGTATGTCTGTTGGGATGGGAAATGTGTGCTTGTATGTGATCTGCCAGAACCTGAGCGTTTTTGAGGTGTGAATTTGTAGGGTGATTAGCAAAGCACTTTAGAATTGCACCAGTTGAACAATTCAGAATCATGTCAGTTCCCACAAATGAGCTGGTGCTCCAGCTGCACTGTGCAAGACTATGAATTCATAAATGATAGAGCTGAGCAACTTGACATGCTGATTATAGAGCAAGTTATTGTGCAGCACCCCTGATTATGAATGCTCACCGTTGCTTCTGCAAAGAGTGGTTTGAAATATTATTTTCACTTCTTAAATTGTCTGCCATTTCAGAATGCTCAAGATTCTTTGTGTATAAAACTGGAGTATACATCTGGACACCCACATAATGGGGAAAAAGGATATAGCAAAGTGTTTGGTGGCTTTATCTACTAAGTGGTGAATTACAGATAGCAGTTCTTGTAAGAATTTGTTATGAACTTAATCAAACAGCTCATCCAATGTCATACTGTTATGTCATATTATACCTTTTGTAGTTGATTTCAGTACAGTTGGTGCAAGTAGCAATTCATGACATGTGCCGGTAATGCTCATTTACCAATTGCTTGGGTTCTGTGATCACAAGAATGAAACACACTAGCCATAAGTAAATCAAAATTACTCACACATGACTGGATCATTGCTGCTATATAATGTCATCATTTAAAATACATAAATTACCTAATATTTTAAGTTTTTGCATTGAATTTAAGAACATTTTTCCTTTAATAGCATCCTTTACATTTTTTTGGCCATGGGAAGTTTGTTAATGTACTGTGCATTCTTGCTGTTTTCTTCATCTCAGGGTAACTAACTGCTCTAATTTATATTCCCTGCTATAATGGAAAGTAGCTCGGAAACTTATTTCTGTGCTGGTGGCTCTAAAAATAAAAGAAATAACAAAGGGGAAAGAGGACAACCCTGCCTGGTTCATCTGTTCAGAAATAACTTTCCAGAAAGGAACCAATCTTTTTAAACAAGAACCAGTCCAACTAACACAGCTACAAGCATAAAATTTAATAACCATCAAAATAACAGAGATAAAAAGATTAGTGATTTCACACTTCCATGCTTCTTCAGTACAATTCATTTTTGAAGAACTTCCTAGAGGCTTAAGGGTACTGCGGATACTGACCTTTCGAGGTGGAGCATTGATTTTCTGGATGTTTGCATTAGTATTAGTGAAGAAGGCTTAATGGAAACATCCTTATATAGGAAAGTATGTCAGAAGAGCAATTTATTATGTCGATTAAGTATGCATCCACCCCATATTTATAAGAATGTCCTAAAAGGCCAGATGTTCATCGTGTTTCACTGTTGCAGTCATTACACTTGGGTTATCCTGCTGGCAGGCTACCTCGCAGTCGGCCTGAATTCCAAAGTCCTGGTCCAGCGTCAGTTGCTGTCGCCACTTCCCTGACGTCAGTGCGCCAGGGGTATATAAGATGCAGCTGATGCCATTTTCTTCAGTCTTTCTTGCCGCGCGGTGCCCAAAGTAAAAGCAGTTCGCAAGTGCTGGTTGACCGACTCCTGAGATTTTCAAAATCGAATTTCAGATCCGAAGTCTTCAATAAAACTAAATACCCCATTGGGGAAACTTTTTTCTTGCTCCAGACTGACGTCAGAAAAAGTTAACAATTGTATTTCTTGTGGGAAGCAAATACCTCATAAGGATTTTCATTCTTATTGTATTCCTTGCCTAGGCCCTGACCACAACGTTGCTAGTTGTCGGTTTTGTGCTAGATTTAACCAACGCACTATTAAGCGTCGGTACAATTTTGCATTTCATTACTTTGGCCGAAGGTTTAATTATATAATGCCGTCGGAACAGCTGATTACCGGAGTTCATAAAAAGCTCAAGGAAAAAGAAAAGGACAGGTATCCGAGATCCAAAACCGACGACAAAGCCTCCATTAGGCTAGTCGCCGGTTTGCCTGTTCTCAGTGAGGTGCTTTCGCAGTCCCTGACACCTGCTACCTCAGAGCCACAGACCACTTCCGACTCTCACATGGAGACAACTAGGCCTCTGGATACTCAAAATATTGGACCTTTGATAACTATTCCCTCATGTGGGTCTGGAGCCGCTGAGTAGGCATCGGCTTCTGAGGGTGTTTTCAGACCTACACAGTTATATATCAAGCCAACCTCAGCTTCCAAGGCAAAGACTAAAGCAGCTTTAAAGACAAAGAAACAAGTACAGCATTCTCCTTGACAGATTTCCATGCCTAAGGAACATGCTCAAAATGGCCGAAGACCTAATTACTTTGATCAGGGGTTCCCATCCCCCTCCTGATAAGAGGCCTAGGCAAGACACTGAATATGATTCTTCTGATCAGGTTTCCATTTCATCTGACTCCTCTTCAGAACAGGGATACTCTCTTCCTCCCTATGAGGATTCTGATGCTGAAGAATCTATCCCTTCAGCCTCTCCTCCTGAGGACTATTCTTTTGGGGAAACCCTGCATACCATGAGGGAGCATTTTCACTGGGAGATCCAAGATTACTCAGAATCTAAGAAAAGGCTCAGAGATTTTCTTTTACTGCCTCAGCACAGGCCTCTTGCTATTCCACCTGTACTAGACATTGTAGATGATGTATTTTCAGAGTCCGGCCTGTCTTCTGACTCTTTACCCCCTGCACCCGTAAAGCCAGACAGGTACTACAGGGTTCCAGATTCACATACATTTCTATATAAAAACCCAGCTGCTGACCCAGAAACTATATCTCAGGGTCCCAAAGGGGTCAAGGCTTCCACTGCAAAAAACCCTGTCCCCTCTGATAGGGATTCTAGAGCACTAGACGGAGGGAAAAAAAGTTTACACTTCTGCTGCCTTGGCTGTAAGGGCTTTAAATTGTCAGTTTCATATGCTTAAATATCAGCAAAACTTAATGTCACTGCTAAAACAGAAAATGTTGACAAATTCTGAATGTTCTGAAAACAAGGAAATGCAGGATTTATTGCATGCAGCTGAACAAGTGGGAAAGCATACTTTGCAATGTGGTTTTGATTCATTGGAAGCCTCTTGCAGGGCCGCTGCTACAGGCTCGGTCATTCGAAGGCATGCTTGGTTAAAGGAACAGAATCTACCTGATCATGTTAAAGCAAAATTATTGGATGCTCCATTACAGCATGATACTTTGTTTGGTGTTAAGGTAGAAGAGGTGTTAAAGAAAATGGAGGATAAAGCGAAATCTATGCAGACAGTAAAGGATTTTTTACAGGTTCAGCCACCCAGATTTAGCAGAAATTGGCCTTCTAAGAATTGGTCCTTTCCTGTGTCAGACAGGCCACAAAGAGGCAGATACAGACGCCCTACAGGCAGATCTCAGCCCCAAGGCTCATACAGGCCTAAAGAATGGGGTGCTTCTACCTCCAAAAGCGGAGAAGACAAATCACAGCCATATAGGAAAGAGTCCCAATGACTTTCCACTGCCAATGCCGAGCACTTATCTTTTGGCAGCACCCTTAGGGGGGAAAACTAGCACTTTTTTCACAAAATTGGCACATGATCACCTAGGACAAATGGGTCTTGAATATAGTTTCTCAGGGCTACAGGTTCCACTTTCACACCCTTCCAAAAACAAAAGGTATGCCAGACCTGCCACACAAACAATGGGCAGAGGCACAAAAGCAAATCTCATCTCTTCTGGATATTAGGGCTATTCAGCGAGTACCACAGCAAGAGCAGGGACAAGGATTTCACTCAAGACTTTTCTTCATACCCAGAAAGGACAAAGCCTGGAGACCAATACTGGACCTGTCTATTCTAAACACTTTTCTGGACATTCCAAAATTCAAAATGTTGACACTGCAGCAGCTTCTGTCCATGCTGGGCAAGAAGGCTTGGCTTGTAACTTTAGACCTCAAAGAGGCATACCTGCATGTCCCAATCAGGCAATCTTGCAGAAGATATCTCAGATTCATAGCTGGCTCAATGCACTACCAATTCTCTGCACTGCCCTTTGGCTTATCTACTGCGCCCAGGGTCTTCACAAAATGCCCGGAACCTTAATTGCATTTTGCAGACAAAGAGGAGTTCAAATATATTCCTACTTGGATGACTGCCTTATTCAAGCAGAGAGCAAGGACATTCTACTGAAGTATCTGGTGTTTGCAAAAAGATTACTAATTTGCCTAGGGTATACAGTAAACAAAAAGAAATCAAAACTAGTACCCTCTCAAGAGATAATATTCCTAGGTGCAAGCTTAAATACAACTGCCCAAAAGGCTTATCTCACACCAGACAAACAAAGGCAACTGACGTCTTACTTCGAAAAGATGGCAACAAAGACCCAGTTACCTGCAAGAAAGATTCTGCAGGCTTTGGGCTTCATGGCATCCTACATTCTGCTAATTCCATATGCAAGACTGCATATGAGGAAGCTACGATGGTACCTAAAAAGTGTTTGGACTCAACATCACCACAGCCTGGAAACATTAATTACCCTCATTCCCTGCCTGCAACAGGAGTTTTGATGGTGGGCACTGGCCTGTCACCACAACAAGGGACAACCATTCACTTTACCCACAGCCAGGCAGACACTAACAACAGATGAATTGGATTATGCCTGGGGGGCCCACATGACAGGAAAATGTATTCAGGGCACGTGGCCCACAAGCCAAATGCATCTTCATATCAATCAAAAAGAGATGCTAGCTGTACAGAATGCCCTGACAGCCTTCAAGGACCTACTCCATCCAGGACAACTGTTGATAAAGATGGATAATACTACAGTCATGTGGTACATAAACAAGCAAGGGGGGCACACATTCCTACCCCCTCTGCAGACAAGCCATGACTTTGTGGAACACAGCATTGACTTATCAAGTGCACCTGCAAGCACAATTCCTGCCAGGAAAGACAAATACTCTTGGCAGACGAACTAAGCAGAAGCCTCATGGACCCTCACGAGTGGAAACTAGATCCACAAGTCTTCAACATGATAACAAGAAAATGGGGATGCCCAGACATAGATCTATTTGCTTCCCCACATAACTGTCAACTACAGAGATTCTGCACAAGGACTTATCACAAACAAGCATGGAAGGTGGATGCTCTGTCATTCAGCTGGAAAACCCTTACAGTATATGCCTTTCCTCCACTGCTTCTCCTCCCCAAGGTACTCCTAAAGGCCAGACAAGAAAAGCCAAAAATGATTCTGATTGCCCCAGACTGGCCATGCCAGCACTGGTATCTGATCCTAAAGAGCTTGTCTCAAGGCCCAGCCTGGACTTTACCTCAAATTCCTCATCTGCTGACCCAACAAAAACAATCATATCCTGCACAGCCAACTCAGAACCTTAAATCTGGCTGCATGGCGGATAATATAACCACTCAGAACACACCTCTCTCTAAAGCAGTTATGGATGTTATTTTGGAGGCCAGGAGGCCCAGCACCAGAAAATCTTATGCAGAAAAATGGAAAAGGATTCTGTGCTTGGAACCATGCACAAGGAATTGACATACTTGTTCCAAATATTCCTTAGATTTTACAATACCTAACTGAGATGCTGGACAAAGGCCTATCCTTCTCATCAATTAAGATCCATGCCTCTGCCATTTCAGCTCATTACAATACAGAACTGCCTATTTTTTCACATCCACTGCTAAGGCAGTACCTCAGAGGGGCCAAAAACATAAGACCCCCAAGGAGAACACAGATTCCTACATGGGACCTCAATTTTGTCTCGGAAAAACTCACACTGCCTCCTTTTGAGCTAGCCAATACAGCCGAGATAAAATTCTTATCATGGAAAACAGCTCTGCTCCTAGCAATAACTTCAGCAAGAAGAGGCTCAGAGTTACAGGCATTAATGGCTGTGGAACCTTTTATTATTTTCCATCCAGACAGGGTTTCTCTAAGGACGAACCCTACATTTATGCCTAAGGTAGTATCCAGTGTGGCTCTTAATCAAACCATTCATTTGCCTACTTTTTATCCAAACCCACAGAATAAAGGGGAGAGACTTCTGCATTCTTTGGACATACACAGACAGCTACGCTTCTACTTGGACAAAACTAAAGCTTTCAGAAAGACTGAGCAACTTTTAGTGGCATATGCTGCAGGATCACAAGGAAAGGCTATCTCAAAGCAGACTATTTCAAAATGGATAGGCCACTGCATTCATTTCTGCTATTCACAACATGGCAAATCAGTGCCTAAGGGCATTAGGCCACACTCAGCCAGAGCAGCAGTCACTTCAGCAGCCTTCCTCAAAGGAGTACCAACCAAGGATATTTTGGAGGCTGCAACTTGGACTTCAGTGCACACGTTTACAAAGCACTACCACTTACCTCTTTACTCTAAATCCAGAGCAGGCTTTGCCACTGCAGTTCTGCAGGGCCTCATAGCCACTTCTAATTCTATTTAGACCCAGCCGCCCAACCTCAGCTTTGGGATTCAACCCAAGTGTAATGACTGCAACAATGAAACACGATGAACATAGTGCAGTTGTGTACCTACCATAAATGTAGATGTTCGAGTGTATTCAATGTTGCAGCCCAGGTTACCCACCCACCTTTCTTTGCTGGGACTTATCTGTACTTCCCTATTCTATACAACCTATGTGGTGTATTTGCTTGTAGATGAAGGTAATTTTTATGTTAGTGCATGCTTTTTTATAAGCAATATTTTTAGCCTATCCTTTTGGGGGCACCTGACATCTGGGGCAAGAAAAACTGAAGAAAATGGTGTCTGCTGCATCTTATATACCCCTGGCACACTGACATCAGGGAAGAGGCGACAGCAACCGACGCCGGACCAGGAATTTGGAATTCAGGCCGACTGCGGGTAACCTGCCAGCAGGATAACCCAAGTGTAATGACTGCAACAGTGAATACACTCGAACATCTACATTTATGGTAGGTACACAACTGTACTTTTCTTAGGCTGTCTAGATCACATGCAATGCATAATGTTTTTAACAGCTATTAATTGAGTAAAGAGTTTATGGAAAGAGGATGTCATTTGGATAAAAAAAAGCGATTCCAATCTTATTGGGCATGTTATGTCCATTTTTTGTTTTTTTTTTTGCATGTTGCTGTATGTCTTAATTTCTAAATTTTTGTTGTCAGAAGAAGGTTTTTAGTGTTTTAATGAAGTTGCACATTTGGTTTAATTTTTTATTTGGATATAGTATCTAGAAAACAGATTAAAAACAGTGACACATTACAGCTGTTCAGTTTTTTTTTGTTTCTATCGGAGTTGCTCTCTTTCTGCATTTAGAGGTTTATACATTCTAGTTAGGGTTTTCTGTAGTTTATATGAGGTTGTGCTTTTGTTTTACTTATATATTTGAGTTCTATATTCATGGGTTCATAGGAAGTTACTAGACTAGCACCTCTAGAGCCTTTACAAGCCTAGCCCTGTTAATCCCAGGTATCCGCATTTGTTCTTTTTGGATAGTTTGCAGAATGAATTTTTGAACAGAGCTGATCTGTGATCAAGACGAGCTACCCTTGTCCATGAAGGACATAGAACTGCAAATTTGCAGTTTCCCATCCAATTATTTAGTTTGTGTTTGAATATTGTCAATGAGGGACTCTGTTTTACGTGAATAGGAAGTCTATTCCAGAGATGTGACAGTCTCTGGGAGACATATCTGTCTCTGCAGCATGTTCTGTTAATGTCACAAGCTAGGTGGAGATCACTAGAGTGAGTGACTCTTGTGCCATTTTACTTGCAGATGTGCATTTACATTATGGCAGGGTCAGAGATTGCCCTATGGGCCAGGCACAAGTCACCTCTCAGCAGCTTACAAGATACACAGTTAAGTGACCGGGCTTTTAGCCTGTCTGCATAGGTCATGGTTTGGAGTCCCTGTATTTCCTTAGTGAGAAATCTCTGAGATCTCTCCAGCTGCTGCAGGTGTCTGGTGAGGTACATGCAAAGGGGTGCATCGTACTGTCTTAATGGTCTGATGAGGGTCGAGTACAGTGGTGTTATAACATCCCTTGACGCGGATGCTATGCCCTTGCTTATGAGGTGTGCTGTGTAGAAGGCTTTCTTTACCACTATGGAAACTTGGTGGTTGAAGTTCAGATTGCTAGCAACCTGTGTTCCCAAGTCTCGCACCACTCAGTTGGAACTTAGTGGGTGCTGTCAATATTGTAATTTATATAGAATTCCATTTTGCTAAATGGAGTAATAATGCATTTTTTGCATTTAGTTTTAGACCATGACTTTGGCACCAGTCATTTGTTTGTGTTAGCCTTTCTTGTAATATGTTGACATTATCGGGGGACTCTGTGATTGCTCCCAGTTTTGCTTCATTAGCCAGAGGCTGTCTACTTTTGCCTGGATTTCTGAGAAATAGATGCCAAATAGTAAGAGGAAACTGATAAGTTCATAATTACTAGGCATTTCATCCAAAGGAGGGCATACTCAGGACTGCACCCTCCCTTAAAGTACAACACAATGTCAGCAATCCGATCCATGTGTTTGACAGACTTCTTCCTGTTGGTAATAACTGATTAGTAATCAGCAGCATGACTGCTTTATCCATTCATTCGTTTTGTTTTTGAATATTAGTTTATATATTCATTATTTAATAGAATTTTTTGACTGAGATAATACAACTGGGTAAAATACATTTTTAGTGGAGGCCCAATGATAAAAGCTCCATATTAGATTTTACAGTTTTACAGTTTATAATTTTACAATATATATTTTTTCATTTATAATACAAAACACATCATGTATACATTGTTAAATATGGTATAGAGATAAAAATAGTGCTGACTGATGTAGATAAATATTCATATTACCATAGTAGTTGTACTAGTGAGAAAACAGAAATTTCAGAACTTAAGACCTAGTTAAATATACAGTAGTTGTTGATTTAATCATGCAGCAATTGTTAGGTTGGTTTGAAAATAATGGAGAGAGAGGAACACTAAAGTTAAGTTTACAAAAGAGGTTATTGTGCCTCTCTATTCATCACTCATTAGACCCATCATAGAATACAACGCCCCATTTGGGATGTTCCTTACAAGACACCTGCAACAGCTGAAAAGACCACAAAAGTACCTCACCAAGAGGATTACTGGTCTCCAACAGATGCCCTATGCAGCCCGACTCAAGAAACTCCAGCTGTACTCGGTTGCATACCACTTACTCAGAGGTGATCTCTGCCTGACATACAAGGCTATGTCCAACCCAGAATTGATGGACATGCTCCACCTAAAAAAAAAACAAATCCCGGAGAGCCACACACTCTAGAGATAAAAACCTCACCACAACGATAAATAGGACATGCTGGAGTGATAGATTCCTGTCCCAGAGACACCCCATGCTTTGAAACAGGATTCCAATATACATCAGGCAGAGCCCCTCACTAACATTCTTCAAGAGAAACCTTGACGGGTGGATGGGAAACAGAAAATTTACCTCGGGGATCACTGCAGTGGCTCTACTAGACAGTGGCGCAGGGAACTAATCTAAGGGGGTGGCGAAAGCCAACACATTCTGGCTAGGCTTATAAATGCCCTTGGGCAGATAGCCTAGTACTTACCTATGAACCTATGAAGTAGGAGCAAGTGGAAAGAGTAGAGAAATGGACAACTACTACAGTTCAGAGATGATGGAGAAGAGAAAGTAGTGAGCAGAAGCAAGTGGGAACATAGTACATAGAGTTATAAAGTTGCATTCAAGATATGGGAACAAGGATACAGGTTATCATATTGACATTATTATTATTTTAGCTGTGATGTTTAAAGACTGAATAAGAAAGTAGAAAGCAGACAGATGTAGAGAAAACAGAATGTTGCAATATGAAGTGTGTAAGGAAAAAGTGAGTGTTACATGGTTGTAAAGGAAAGAATAGTGATCTAAGAAGTGCATTGCTCTTCAGAGTAGAACTGGCTATTTTATATTAAAATAGTAAATTATATGTAAATGAGTACAGACCAGACTGGAGCAGTACATGAACAGAACTAGTTGTTCATGAGGAATTGCCTTATTTGCATCTTGAAGGGTTTTTTTTTTTTTTTTTATAGCTAATGGGGTTGAATTCCATAGTTTAGAGATGTCAGAGTCCAGAGAGACACTTGCAGAACTGTTATGTTTACTAATTTTCAGCAAAATTTTGTCTGCTAATCTAAGAGTTTGGAGTGGTGCATAGTGGTGTAGGAGATGTCTTCACTTTTGAAGTCATCTGGTTTGTGTATTAGCTTGTGCATTGTGATTAGTTGAGAAAAGGTAAGGTAGTATTTAAGATACAGCCATTTTAATTGCTTTAGAGCCAATCATTGGCGTGACTGATGGTGGTCAGTGCCAAATTTATCCACTTTGTTATATCATTTTGTTAGGACTGGCATCTTGGTAGAGTGCAGGGTTGTAAGTATAGGAGCTGCATAGAGGAGTGGGGATTAGATTGGCTGAGGCACTTGTTTTCCTGGCATTATCTGTAACAAATGGTGTGACTATATATAAGGCACCTAGTTTTCTATGTGTCTTTTTAAAAAAATTGTTGTATATGGTGACTGAGCTTTAGGTTTTTGATAGTTGTAATTCATAAGAGTTTATAATGTGTTACTAACTCTGCTAGTTTTGTTGGAAGAGGTTATACAGAAATGTAATTTTTGCTCTGATAGCTGTTGTGGGGTAAATAGTATCAACCTGGATCATTGTGATTAAGGAGGAGTTGTGAATCAGTTAGCCATGATCCCCATGCACATAAATCAAGGTTCAACCCTGTCCATTTTCAAGAAAAACTTTAGATCTATGGATGGGAAACAGAAAAGTTATCACAGGAGTGTCAACTGTACTACAAATGGACAGAGGTAGCTCCTGAATGCTTTATCCCATGCATGGGTCCCCTCAAATTATCTATGGTATGATCACAGTTATTCTTATTAGGGATAATGTGTAATTATTGACCATAAGATGGGTAAAACCAATCAATAACCAAATGGCATAGGTTATTTCAGTCACAAAAATGGAAACTGACTAGGATTAAAATGTCTCACAAGGGCAGCTAGCCTAGTACTTATCTATGACTTAATAGCTGACAAGGGACTCTTGGATAATACCTTGTATGTTGTCCAAGTTTTTACAGAGCAAATGATAATGGAGTCATCTACATATTGGATAATGATAGCATGTTTGGAAGCTGTGGAGAGGTTTATAAAAATATTGAATAATATTGGGCCAAAGATGGAACCTTGTGTGACTCCAATAGTTACTAGGAAAGTGGAGATATTGTTTTATCATTTTGTAGTTGTTGCCTGCTTGAGAGGAAGTTGGAGAACCAGGCAAAGAAAGGTGGTAATAAACCTCTATGTAGAAGGCAGTTTTTGTAGTAGTTTTGGGTGTGAGACCATATCAAAGGTTTAGATATGTTGAGAAATACAGCTGACACAAGATTATCTTTATTTCTGCTTTCATTTACATCCATGATGAAACTAAGCAGGGCTGTGGTGGTACTGTGATAGGGGCAGAAACTATGCTGAGAGGAAGATAATAAGTTATTGTTGGAGATGTACTTTACATAATAGTAACAGAATAGCTATGTATCCGTAGTTAGCTAGGACTGTGGAACTGCTCATCTGTATAGAGGAAGTATTTAAGACTTTTTTCATAGAGTGGGGACATAGTCTTCTTTAACAGAGTGGTTTATTAAAATGGAGATAGAGAAGGCCAAAGGTTGTGATGTTATCTATAGGTGTTCACCTGGTAACTTATCTGAGGCTAGGGCTGTATTTTGCCTTTGAGCAGTTTCTAAGGTATATGTATTGCTGGTGGCTTTCTACTGTGTTCATTTGTTTCCACTCGCACCATGCTTTATCTCTTTCTGACATGAGCTGTTTAGTTTCTTTGGTAACCCAGTGGGCTGGATTAGCATTTACACTTCATGTTCCTTGTGGCGCTTGCTCATTTAGTACATTTAGGTATAGCCGGCCTTAGGCATAGGTCAACTAGGTGGCTGCCTAGGGCACCTCTCAAGCAGAGGCACTTTTCCAGTATTTATTTACTATCTTGCAGTAAAGATATGGTTTCTTTAAAATGTGTTGATTAAATACAGGAAAAACTGAAAACTTAGACAAACTGTGAGAAAAATGGAGAAAAAAAATTAATCTGTATGGTGTAGGTAGACCAAGATTGGGGCATCGGGTGGTGTGGGGGGCACTGTGGAGACTTTTTGCCTACGACACCAGTTGACCAAAGGCCGACCCTGCATTTAGGAAACCTTTGTTGAATAGTTCTGCAGCTTCATCCAGTTGCAGTGTTTGTAATACTTTCCAGTTTATCCTTCTTGCTATGAACATCTCTTTACTGAAAAAGGAGAGATTACACGCAAAGTTGTAGCAGTACTGTTTGATAGTATATTTGTAATTCCTTATTAATTATAAAGATGGGGAAGTGGTCACTTAAAGTATCTGGAAGAAGGGACTATATTTCTGGTTATGTTAGTCAGAATCCAGCAGAGTATAGATGATTTATTGTTGGGTTTGTTTTTTCTTGTAGTGGTGGAGATGAGTTGAGTAAAATCATAAAGGTTAAGGGTTTTATTTACGTCTTGCCAGTCTATGTTCAAGTCACCCAGCAAGAAGTTTTCTTGATGGATGTTAGAAGAGACCCATGAGAATATTTCTTCGGCTATGCTTGTATTATCAGTGGAAAGTGTATACTTTCCCATGATAGCTAAAATGTTGTGTGAGTTGAGGATAGTAGAATTTCAGCATTTTGGAGGGGATTAGGTGATGGAGAGACTGGCGAAGAGCACTCTTATATGATATGGCTACCCAATCTCCTTTTTTATGAATTGTATGTAGCCTTAGTATGTTATATCGTGCTGATAGGATTTCCTCATTTTTATTTACTACTCAGTGCCACAACAGGTACCACACTCACCTTTGGTGCAGAACTCTGTGGGTTCCATTCGTACACCAAGTAAATGGATTGTTGACATTGGAGTGCAGCATAACGGGGGTGCTACAATCCTGAGTGTGTCATCCTTCATTTGAGACAATAAATCAAGGTCCCATCTTTTTGTGTTGGTTGTACCTCCAGTGGATGAAAAGATCCCATAATACCTATTGATAAAAAAATAAAATAGGGGAAGTGCCCTGATGCCGTCTCCAAATTTCTACTAGTAGCGTAAATACCACATCAGGTCTCCTCTGAAAAGGGGCTACTAGCCTAATAGGACTAACTTGGCCAACAAAGAATAAATAAATAAAAGATAAAGTATTTTTGTAGGCGGGTTTATCTGGCTACTTGTATGTTAGGTATGTAATAGGTTAACCATACATGAAATTCTGCTACTTTTGTGTGGATACTTCATAGGTTAGTAGTATAAAAATGTAGAACAGAGGGCTTTATTGGGGTGTTTTATTGGTAGCGTGTATATGGTGGTATGTGGTATATGTGGTACAGATAAGAGGCATTGTTTGGGGATAAGCTCTGAGGCCCTGGGTTTGGGTGAATGTTCCCTCCTAGTTTTAGAAACCGTATGGATTAGATCTTGATGACAGTGCAGTTATTTTGATTTTGGTCTTCTATGGAGTCTTTAATTCTTTAGAGGTGATACTCAGATGCTTTCGTTTATACAATTGCATAGGTGCTACAGCAATGCTTTCGTTTATACAATTGCATAGGTGCTACAGCAAAAAGATTGGATTTAGTGTGGAAAGGACAGTGACTGCTATTATATGGGAACTGTACAGGGACTGCTGATGGTAGAATATTATTGTAGACAGGCTGATGTCTGGAAGTCGGATAACTTTGGAGGATATAGTATGAGCATACTGATAAAGGTGAGGTAATATAGTGTGATTGTATGCAAGGTGTAGGAAAACCAGAACAGTGAGGTTGGGTAAAGGGACTGTAGAGTAGAGAAGAGTTGAAATTATGATAAGTAGATGTGTTGTCAAGGAGAAGCTGTAGTAAAGAAGGAAAGAGGTATTTAGGCCAGGATAAGGAAAAAAAAAGTCAGTGTGCGATGTGGTGGTTAGGGGAAGGAAAAAGGATTTTTTAAGAGGTTTCTAAGGAAGGGTTTTGTGTAAATACATAGTAGTAAGGGTAATAATATTGTAATGTTAAATGTGAGTGGTTTGGGGGTAATTGTGGATATGGTGTATGGTAATACCTAAGGTATGATTGTTAGAGAGATAATATGGGTGGAAAAATCTAAAGTGAACTGAGAAGGAGGTGGATGGCTGGGAATTGAGGGCTAGAGTAGCAGGGGGCAAACAGAGCAGGCTTGCCTGCACAGAATAGACATGAATGCAATGAAAACTAATCTGTTGCGGTCTTTTGTAACAGATAAGTTTAATCAGTAGGTTCTGTGGTGCAAAACAGTATCACATTTGGCTAACTTTGAATTTTAAATAGTTAACCAGGTTTGAGGAAAATTATAACAGTGAAACAATAGCACTTACGGTTTGCTTCATTTTGGGATCTATAAGAGGGTTACATTTGGTTAGTCCATTCCAGATGGGAGCTTGCTGCAAATCTAAAATGTATGAGTTTTTATGTGTGTTTAAACAGACTTTACTGTATAATCCTTTTTTGTAATTGCCTTTACAGATTCATGGTTTCAGTAGCAAGCTTATGGTTTAATGGCCATGTATTCATAATGGTCTTTTAAAGGGTTTAATCAATTAATTTTGTACTAAAGGTAGCGGAATGATTTCTTCCAAAGGTGAGGGAGTTGAGTGCTAAATCGGTCATATTTGGGATTAACAGCTAATATACCTTTTAAGTTGATTGTCTTTGTATATGTACATACTGCGATGGTGGTGCTGCGGTAGCATTGTCGCCTCACAGCAAGACGTTGTCCCGTTCGATTCTCAGCTAAAGCGTCTTCTGTGAGGAGACGTGTGAATGGGTGTACCTTCATTGAAGGTTGTATGTCAGGGCTGGCAACTCAGTACGTAAAAATCTGCTGCCAATCATTAGCGGACCGGAGTTCCACTGTGGCGACCCCTAACCGGGAAAAGTCGAAAGATACAACAACTGACTGTACCATCAGTACTCTCAAGTTATAGAGCGCTTCATTTAATTTAATTTGTAATTTTTAATCTGGGTAAAAGGATGGTATGTCAGTCTCTTTTTTTTTTAGCCTTGACCTGAGTATCAGTGACAACAGTAAATGAATTACGTATGTCTACAAGTACAATTCAGTCTAGTCAGTCATTTTTTGAGACTAACTATATTATCAAAAGAAAAACTTATGCAGAGAGAGTGACCGCTTGAAAATTCTTGACAGATGGTGTTTGTAGTCAGGACTGAACCCTCAATTTTTAATAGTTGAGGGAAAGATTTTACCACCATGTTGTCCAAAGAATCTCATTCCATGACCAGGAAAAATAAGTGTAGATTTTCCCTCTGAGGCATGGATAATACCAAGAAGAGGACCAGCTTCTAAAGATTGTATGATTAATGCAGGTTGCCAAGTCTGTCAGTTTTTGCAGTGGTAAAGCATTTATCCCTCACTAGCTGAACCTTGTGTCTTGACATAAGACTTCAGAAGGGGCCATTATACTGTATTAGAGGGCAAGAATGTAAGATACAGAGGAGAACAGTGACCTTTCTAGAGTTGTTTATAAAACTGTTTCACATTAAAGGACTTTATTATCAAGACAACCAATTGTTAAAGGGGAGATATCCATCTACGAAGGCACAAGCAGAGCAGGGGAACACAATATATACCAAGAATCAATTAAATGCCGAAAACGGTTTAAAACAATTTATTCCACTGCACAACTAAAACTCGCATAAAAAAACATTCAGATTGAGTGCTTTCATCTCTGTCAAATCAAAGACTTTTTCAGAATAACAATTCAAGTAAAGTACACAGTTTTATATAGTCTGAATTAAATTCACGCCCCCATTACATGCAAACAAACCTACCAGCACACACCAAGCAATTGCATATGCAAATAAAATATTACATCATATTTTCTCAAAGAATGACTAAACAGGAATATAAAATGCGTAAATGTGTATTTCCCATTACACCATCTAGGTTATACATGATGTTTAAAGGCTATTAACATTTTTTTAAATCTATAAATATATAAATATAAAAATATAAAAATAAACTATTTACATATTTCATCAACAATAAAACACCAAATGATTACAATAAATCTCATCTATCCAAAGCTTTCAATTTCAGAAAACATGACAGTGAAAATGAATCATAAAGACCCGACCACTGTGTGGCATTTGTTCTGAGCTGCCATAGTGCTTCATGTTGCTCTACAATTAATGACCAAGGGCCGCCCCTTCTGTCTAGTTCAAGGACTTCAATGATAGTGAATTTGAAGGAATGATCATTAAACTCTATACAGTGCTTCATTAATGCATTGGTATCCTTCCTATTCTTTATGTCCCTCAAATGTTCTTATATGTAATTCTTTAATTTCCTTTCTGTTTTACTAATATAAAACAGGGGCATTTAGAACAGAAAGCACAATAGACTACATTTTCAGTGTTACAAGAGCACTTCTTATTCAACCTAACAATTATATTATTAACATTAAAGCTAGACCCCTCTTTGATATAGAGGCAGTAATTAAAAGAACCACACTTGTTCATATTGCCATTATAGGGGCCCTTTAAGGTTGTTTCTAAGATTGTCTTAAGGCATTTTCCCTTCCTATAAACAATCAGGTTTCTCACCAACGTATTCTCTATTGTCTCTATTATTAGCCATAACTATCCAATTCTTGAATAGTATATCAACTATACCCTTAGTAGAGTTATTAAAGGTTGTTATGAATGCATTATTAAAATTGTCCTGTATTCCAGGTTCCACCCTAATCAAATTGTGAGAATTGCCACCATTTAAGCTGTTGGTATTCTCTACATAATACTGACTTCCTTTTGATATTTATTAAGTAACCTGAACCTGATTGACTTCTTCGAATCAGTCTCCAGAGCTGTGAATGAGGGTAAGGTGGTCCACACAGCCTATCTGGACCTCACCAAGGCCTTCGACACCATCTCCCACTCTGGAATCATAGATAAACTTACTAAGCTGGACATAAATCTCTACGTCACTCGATGGGTTGCCAACTGGCTTACTGACAGAACCCAGACTGTAAAAGTAGCCAACTCCAAATCCAGACACGTGACAAGTGGAGTACCTCAGGGTTCAGTCGTGGGACCGCCCTTGTTTGGCATCTACTTCTCTGAAGTGCAGGCCAACACTAAGGGACTCTGGATAACAAAGTTTGCAGATGACTGCAAACTGGGAGCCATTATTGAATCCCCAAATGATGTGGATATTCTACAAAAGGGCCTTGCAAAAACAGATGCCTGGTGCCAAAGCCATGGGCTCAAGCTTAATGCCAAGAAATGTGTAGTTATCCCCTTTGGAAAAAATGTACCCATGAATTACCACATAGGTGGCAGTATACTAAACATCGAAAGTGTGATGAGAGACTTAGGGACACAGGTGGACAGTGGTCTAACTTTCGATAACCACATCGCCACAACAGTCAGGAAATCCTTTTCTGTGGCACACCTTATCACTAAGGGATTTTCATCCAGAAAAAAGGAGGTCATTGTCCCACTGTACTCATCCCTCATTAGACCCATTATATGGTATAACACCCCGTTTGGTATGTACCTCACAAGACATCTGCAACAGCTGGAAAGGCCACAGAAATACCTCACTAAAAGAATCACAGGCCTAAAGCAGATGCCATATGCTGACAGTCTAAAAAAAACTCCAGCTATACTCTGTGGCATATCGTCTACTCAGAGGCGATCTCTGCTTAACATAAAAGGCCATGTCAAACCCAGAGCTGTTGGACATGCTCCACTTAAAGAAATCCCAATCCCTCGGAGCCACATGCTCCAGGGATCTAAACCTTGTCATCACAATGAACAAAACATGCTGGAGGGATAGGTTCCTGACCCAGAAACTTCCCACACTCTGGAATAGACTGCCCATACATGTCAAGCAGAGCGCCTCCATGGACCTCTTCAAAAGGAACCTTGATGATTGGATGGGAGATAGGAAATTCACCCTGGGGATCATGTCAGCTGCCCTGCTAGACAGGGGTCCAGAGAAGTAAATATTGTGGGAAGAAATATCCAGGGAATTGTTATGGCTAGGCTTGTATAGGCCCTAGGGCCAATCGCCTAATACCAACCTATGAACCTATAAAGGTAAAAAATGCACCCTTTCACATTTATTACTTCAGTCATTACATCATTCACTAAATTAAATGGGTACCCCCTTTTCATAAACATTTCTTTTAATCTATCACATTTGTTTAAAAACCTATCAAATAGTGTCAGCATATGTGCAGCTCTTACAAATTGCCCTTTCACCACCGCTTTCTTTTGTTTGTAAGGGTGAGAACTATTATAGTGCAGGAAACTATTTGAATATGTGGCTTTCCTAAAAATCTCTGATTTAAACACTTTATACTGCCCATCTTTCATTAACTTAACATCTAAGTATGAAATTTCATCTAAACCAATGGTGTGGGTAAACTTTAAAAATACAGTCAAACTATTCACAGATTCTAAAAATTTGTTGATAGTGTCTAGAGGTCCAACCCAAAAAATAAAAATATCATTCAAAAATCTCATGTAGCACTTAGCAGTACAGAAAATAAGGTGAATCCAATAAGAACCTCTTTTCCCACTGGAGCATAACAATATTGGCGTATAATCCACCACAGGCTGAACCCATTGAGACCCCTTTAACTTGCAGGAAAAACCCATTATCAAATAAAATAAATTTGTTATATAATACTATCTCTAGCAATTGTTCATATACATTTACAGTGCTCTGGGGTATTTTATCAAGAAGGTAATAGCAAAACCACTCAATACCAAGTTTATGTGGTATAACAGTATAGAGGTCTTTTACATAATTTGTAATAAATACACCCCCATCTACATAATCAAGAGTATTGATTCTTGTAAGGAAATCCCATGAGTCTTTGCATAAATGTGTTTCTCCCAATAATAGTTCTTTCAATTTGATATCCAAAAACTTTGCAATTGGTTGTGTGATAGACCTTCGACTGTCAAATCTTTATGAATTTTGGGCAAGCCAAAAATGGTGGGTATTTTAAGGTCGATCACATTAATATAATTAAGCTCATTAATTGATATGCTTCCATCAATGAATAAGTCATTCAGTTAACCTCTAACCTTTCTATAAGCACCATTATCTTCATTTAATGACACTTTGTTATAGGATATGCATTTAAAATCAGTTTCATGTTCTCATTATACAGGTTAATATCCATAATAACAATACCCCCGCCTTTATCTGGTTTTAAAATTCTCACCCCTTTATTAGTTTTCAGTTTCTTCAAACATTCATTTTCATCACTATATGAATTAATAGGGTTATTACAGAAGCTTTTCCCAACTAAATTCTGAAAATCAATCTCACACAAATTCTCGAACTGTAGAGAAGGTGAAGCGGGGGAATATAGGTACTAGATATATATATAATGGATTTTTGGTATACTCAACATTATGAAATAATATACTCAAATTCAATTTTCTAACAAACTGTTTTAAATCAATAATGGTGTTACTCACATGTACGGGATTTGCAGGTACAAAAGACATTCCTCTTGCTAATAAGTCACACATATGCAGATCAATATCAAAAGAAGAAAAAAACACTTTAAAATCACCCTCAGAGTTTAAATGAATAGTAGGTTAACTTAACAGAAATGTCTCATCCATTATCTCCGACCTTGTGTGTTGTATCTCGATTCCCCCCATATTCCCTCTTGGGTTGAACTGCTTGCCCCCCTCTCACCCAACTCATTTGGGAGTTCATTTGTTGAACAACCTCCCGATTGTTCCTTTCTCTGAGACGTTCGGGAGTGTCTCAAAGGTGGAAATTCATCCTCTTGATCTAAAAAAAAGTCTGGTTCATGAACCTCAGACCTTGCATGATTGATATAGCTTTTACCCCAATATTCTTCCCTGTCTCTGTCAATTTTCCTTAATTTACAGTTTTTAATACTGTTGATCTGGTTTTCAGTGCTTTTAAAAATACAATTGTAGTCAAAAACATTAACAGGGTGAGCATCATCAGCAATAATATCCCTATCCAAATCACAAGCTTCTCTGGTTAAAGCTTCAGTATCCTGCTGGTTGTGTTTGACCACCATTTTCATATATTCAAAACCATGCCGGTCAAACATAGCTATAAGGTCTTTGTGAAAAGAATTCCCAACTAACCCTGTAGGGAAACACCCATTCTTAAGCCTTTATTCCCAAAGACTCATGGGATTTCCTTACAAGAATCAATACTCTTATGTAGATGGGGTGTGTATTTATTACAATTGATAATAAATTGAGAAAAAAGCTGGTTGGGCAGAGAGAGAAGTTTGAGCAAGCCAATTTAATAAAATAAATACTTAAAAAATATATTTTAAAATACAAACAGGATAAGCGCTTTCATACACATATGTACTTCATCAGATCCATTAAAACTTCACTTTGCAATGCATTTTCATAGCTTAATGTTTGAGGTTACGTGATCTTAACAATGGCTTAATAGGGATGACATTATTTAACCCCTTACCTTCACTTGCCCTAAGCAAATACATCCATTTTATCTCCACACATTCTGTTGGTGTTCTTATATCACCCCCTCTCAGTCTTGGTGTATACATTTGAAGCACCAAAAACTTAAACCAGTGTTCGCACCCTGTTGATATAACATGTTTAGACAGTGCATTCCTGTTATCTGTCTTGGTGATACTATAAACATGCTCTCTTATTCGATCCCTCGAACAATGATTAGTTTTTCCAACATAGAAACTTCTACAGATCACACAGGTTGCACAGTACACAACATTCTGACTGTCACAGTCAGCGTGAACTGAAAGCGAAAGCACTCAATCTGAATTTTTTATGTGAGTTTTAGTCGTGGAATAAATTGTTTAATCGTCTTCAGCATTTAATTGATTTTTGGCATGTATTGTGTTCCCCTGCTCTGCTTGTGCCTTCATTTTGCTGGAGTTGTGGTGGTTCTGTTTTTTCAAGATCTCCATCTATGACTGTGCCATGGTCCTTAATAACAGGTTTGATCTTAAGTTATTGCTTTCCAAGTATTAATTTACTACAGAACATTGAAGTTCCAGCTATTAATTTTGCACCCTCTATTAGTTGTGTCTAACTCTTTCCGGTGAGCTCCTGCATCTGAGTGAAAAAGGACAATGTTGCCAAGTCTGTAGTCATCAACATACTTAATAAGTCAGAGCCTACTGGTATCATCCTTTGCATCTAGCAGTAAGATACTGAAGAGATGTCAAGTGAGAGGTGAGCTCTGTGGCACTCCATTGATAATGTCAGCAAGTAAGGAGAGCTGATTTCCCACATTTGCCTACTGCGCTGTATTGGAAAGTAAACTGTCAATTCACTAAACTAGTCATGTGTTGACCGTGCACTTACCGGGCTTGTTTATAATTCCTTCGTAGAGGATATTGTTGAAGGTTTTCACATAACCACTGTAGGCTGTGTGTACATTTAAAGACTTACCCATGGCTCCTGTAGCATTCTCAAAAACAAAAAGTACAACATTCTGTACTTTTTAATATCTAGAAGTAAGACGTATAATCCCCCAAACAAGTTCCACAATGATCATCCTTATAGCCTGGGAGAATGTTGAGATTTGTAATTCATAGTGTCAGCTGTTGATCATCCCTTGTGAATAGGAAGCACTGGGGGATGCTGCTGTAGTCTCGGGTTCAAAGCCTGTGAAGAGATAATATTATTAAGAATTGAATGGGGTTTTATGAAATTATATTTTGTATAAGTGAGGACATTTTTTGTGATGTTAACATAGCTCTTGCACTAGTGACCTTGATTTCACCCAAGACTGATTTAGTTCAGTCAAGAGATATATGGCTGAGAGAGCAACACAATCTTGTAATGGCTTTGTCGGGCTTCAGAAATTAGATTTCAGTTTCTACACTAGGTTATTGGCAGAGTCTTATGTTTCAGGGTATATTGTATCATTGATTTATAGGGGACCTCAATAGTGCTGAATACCTTTGTGTTTCTTTATGTAACTGTACTCAGTGGAGACATGGGCTTGGTGAATTATCTTTGTCATTCATTATACTGATCACTGATGCAGTAGCTTTAGCTATATGGTTTATATCCTGCCAAAGAGATAACACCTGGCCAGCTTCCAAAGCTTTAGGGCACCTTCCATGTGCCCAAACTGTCAAGTAGCTTAATCTGCACTGACTTAAATACAAGTTTGGGTGCCAAGCCCTTCACTGTTTTACTGCGGCTGAAGAGTATACTCCTCTGAGGCTTTCAAAGATCAATGGTCTGCTTGAGCTGTGCCTTTGATGGGCAGATAAGTTCCCTTTGGGTGAAAAAAAATCCTTTACTGATTTTGCTTATTATTGATGCTTTCCACTACAGTAAAGTCCATTTAAATTTAAGAGTTTGTGTTTTAACAGAATGCCATGAGACTGCATTCTACTTTTAAATAGGATTGATCTCTTCTTGACAGTGTAAAAGTTGTTTAAAGTAACTTAAACCATTTTTTTCATGTGGATAAATTGTGTTTACTTTAATATGTGGGGCTGGCAAAGTGTTTTGAAGTCCTTTTTACTGTGTCTGTGACAAAAGAGACTTTTAAAGACTTTTTTTTTTGCTGCTTGTTTTCCTGGGGGAAAGAGGCAACATTTTCAGCTTCACCTTGGAAAATCAGTCGATCCCACAGTCAGTTCTTCTTTCAGCCACAAAAAGAAAAAGTTAAGTAAACAGCATTTGCCATCACAGTAGGCTAGCAATTTGCTTCAGCCACAGGTGGGTGAATCTGCTGTGGCCAAAAGTCATGCCTCACCCCACTCTGATGTAGGACGTACAACCACTATGGACTAGGAGGTTAGCTACGTCCTCTGAGGCTGTTGGGGGTCACCTCAGTGGACAAGAGAGAGAGCTACTCTTGGCTGTCCTGGAGAGGGAACAGGGAAGGCTTCCCTGTTTTGTTAGAATGATGTGCCCATCCCTGGAGAATCTGCTGCTGTCATTAATGATATTATTCGTCCCATTTTTCCTGTCAAAAAGAAACAGAAAGCTAACCATGTAGCTACTCCTCTACTTTCCTTATATAGGAGTAGTTTACTGGGTCTGGTTCAGGGTTTAATTCAAGATATTGTTCCATCTTGTAAAGTGGTTTCTGATGAAAGAAAGGGATACCTGTAATTTCTAGTAAAAGAAAGAGGGATACCTCCTTTCCTGAAGAGACTCCAAATTCTGAATCTGGGCAAAAGTATGGAGGAACAGAAATTGGATTATCTCTCTTAAGATTTCTGATTCAGACTCTGAGGAGAGCTCAGTTTCTGACACTCCATGGGGGGTCTCATTCTCTAAGCCTATTTCTAGAATGTAATGAGGCAACCAATAATTTGGCAAGTGGGCAAGTGCAACGGCCCAAAAAGATAAAAAATCAAAAAAATGGCCAGCACAAAAAATGAGAGAAGAAATTTATAAAAAAAAAATACCTATTTCGGCTCACGCCTTCTTCGGTGTAAATTACATTCACAATAATCAAACTTTTTTTAAATATATGTGCCACTAATCACATCTTTCTCTCATGAACAATTAATACATAATATTTAAAGACATACAATATAAATATATACAAACTTCATAGCTAAAGAAACATATTAGCTCCTAAAAACCTTCTGGTACACAAAAAGTAATCTAGATATATTATTTTATGTACTACTATCATGTTTATACTTCCCAAGATTCTATCTATAATATTAGACTGAAAACAATTGTAGGATGCTATACATTATTTATAGGAACATATTATAGGTTCATAGGTGTGTACTAGGCTAATGGCCCTGGAAACTTTACAAGCCTAGCCCATAGGATTACCCTGGCATCGTGCAATTCTTCAAAACATCCTAGTACCCAAAATATGGTCTAAGCATATGTAAATATTTAATATATTAAGTGCACCTAAAAAGAACAAGTTTATAAATGTTCATTTAGACCAAGTGAGAAAAGCCCCCCCCCCCCTCAGTCTGATAATCTATGTACGTTCCTTGGTATTAAGAATATTATGCCAACCTGTTTTCATATTACTGCTCCCCATAATCCTGTCTATAATAGTGAACATAAAACTAGTTGTTGGGTGCTGGACAGAATGCTTATATAGGGCATTCAAAATATTTCTGTTTCTAATGGCACTCATATGTTCGGAGATATGCAACTTAAATGGACGAGGTGTTTGGCCAACATAAAAGGCCAAGCAAGTACAGGTTGCAAGGTGTACAACCCAATGAGAACTACAGTTAGCCAGAATGTTAATATGAAAAATCTTAAAGGTATTCTTACTGGTAAACTCAATAGTTTTATTAATATATTTACAAAAGGTGCAATGGCCACAAGGCATAGATCCCAGATGCATCCTACCCTCAAGAGTACCTTGTTTAGCTGTAAATGTTTTGGAACCATGTTTATGCTGGTTCAAAAAAACCCTAATGTGATCCTCTCCTGAAACAAAATTTACATCTGTCTCCCAACATATTGAAAAGATGTTCATCTGCCAAAAGAATGTTCCGATGTTTTTGTATCAGATTAATAAATCTGTTAGTATTACAGGTGTACGTGGTGACAAATGTAATCCCTTCATTATTACAATATCCTTTGTTTGTATTGAAGTAATTGACTATGATCTTGGGTGCATGCAAATGTGCTCACCTTAATGACTTGATTACGATCATATCCTCTATTACAAAATCTATCAATAAGATCCAGTCTCTGATTCTCAAAATTAGTCATGTTCAAACAAGTATGACGTATCCTAAGAAATTGATATTTGGGAATATTACGTATTATGTGTTTGGGATGACAACTAGAAGCAAGTAGTAAATTAATAGAACTAAATTGTTTACTATGGACATCAGTAAACAGAGTACCATCATCCAGATGGATTATTTGGACATCTAGAAAAGAGATGCATTTAATGTCAAAATGAACTGTAAATTTTGTACCCCACTTATTTTCATTGAGATATTCAATTAATTCCTGAAGGTAAAGAGGGTCAGCTCTCCAAATAAGCCAACAATCATCAAGATATCTTTTCCAAATGTCAGTTTCATCCAAAAACAGATTACGAACCTGATCATAATTTGTTTTTCCAGATAACCCATAAATCGGCATAAATGGGGGCAAAAGATGCCCCCATTGCCATGCCCCGTAGTTGTAGATAACACTTATCAAAAAAAATAACACATTTTTGGTTAGCACATGCTCAGCTAAACATACCAAAAAAGTATTCATTCCAGGACTATACAAAGAGATGGTTTCCAGCCAATACTGAAGCGCCACTAGACCTGCCCAATGAGGGATACTTGTGTATAATGATTTAACATCAAACATACACATCAACCAACCTGGTTTTAAGTGAGAATCAGAAATAATAATCAAAAATTGAGTGGTATCCTGAATTCTAGAACTGACACCTGATAATAAAGCTTTTAAATACATAGTTAGAAATGCGGACAGGGGTTCAGTGAGAGATCCATGACCAGAAACTGTCTACCCGGTGGTATTTCTGAGTTTTTATGTATTTTTGAAGTAAATATAAACGTTGTGGTAATGGATCTGAAACCATTGAATGTTTAAGAGTTTGTTTATTGATAATACCTTCACTTAAAGCTAAATGAAGGAACTGATCTATTTCTTGCTTGAACCTAAATGTAGGATCAACAACCGTATGGGTATAGAACCTGCCATCAGATAATTGACTATATGCTTCTGCTAGATACATAGATCAATCAAGGACCACCACTGAACCACCCTTATTTGCCTGAATAATGACACTGTTTGTATTGTGACGAAGATTCTCAAGTGTATGTTTCTCAGCTAATGTAAGATTGGGCCAACCCTGTGTCGTGTATAAATCAGAAGAAAAGTGTAGACCATTCAATACACATTTCTGAAACATTTCAACATATTTGTTGATGGGGTACAAATTTTTGTGTACCAGAAGGTTTCTAGGAACTAATATGTTTCTTTATACATGAAGTTTGTATATATTTATATTGTATGTCTTTAAATACTATGTATTAATTATTCATGAGAGAAATATGTGATTGGTGGCACGTATATTTAAAAAAACATTTGATTATTGTGAATGTAATTTACACTGAAGAAGGCATGAGCTGAAACTGGTATTTTTTTAATAAAGTTCTTCTCTCACTTTTTGTGCTGGCCATTTTTTTTTTTTTTTTTTTTTTATTTCTAGAATGTGCCAGTGTTTTCAGAGGGAGAACATGGAGGTTTCTCATTCCCAAGGAAAATACTATGAGCTATTACAGAAAGAATTTACAGAACCTGTACCCATTCCCCGGTTATGTCAGCTTTGGAGAATGTGTGTGTTACTGCCTGCAATTTTTCTGACACTCGGCCAGCTGCCCCTAAAAAGGCAGATAGGATGTATAAAGTTCCTCAACCTTTTTAAGTTTTATACACTCTTCCCAAACCTGATCCAGCAGCTATAGCTTTAGATGCTCACCATATTGATCACTGTTGCAGTAGTCTTAGCTATATGGGGTTATATCCTGCCAAGGATATAAAAGCCTGCCAGCTGCTAAAGCTTTGGGGCACCTTCCACATACCATAATTCCACATACCATAACTGCAAGGCAACTCAAGCTGAGCTGATTAAAAGATAGGTTTGGGCTCAAAGCCCTTCAGAGATTTAGTGCTGCCAAAGTGATGTGAGGTTTTCAAGGATCGACGGTCGACTTGTGCTGTTGGTTTGCTGTGCAGGTAAGTTACCTTTGGGGAAAAACTTCTATGTTCTTATTTGTGTTGCTATTTTATCACTGTTCTCTTCAGGAAAGATATTTTAAGCTAGAAGTGTTGTCTTTTAATGGACTATTACAAGACTGCAATGTTCTTTTAAATGGGGTGCTTATTTTTCCTGTCAGTTTAACGTAACTGAAAGCATTTTTCTTTTGTGAATAAAATGTGCTTATTTTAGTTTTGTGGGGCTGGCATAGTGTTTTAAAGTGTTCTTTTCTTTTTTTTTTTTTTTTTTTTTTTTTTTTGTCAAAAAAGTAACTTGCGTAAACTGGTAGTGTTTACCAGCATTTATTTGCTGCTTATCTTTCCTGGAAAAGAAGTACCATTTTTAACTTGACCATGGAGCAGACTACCAGTCCCACAGTCGGTCCTTTTTCCAGCCAGAAAAAGGAAAAAAAAAGCAAATAGCCATTACCACCACAGCAGGTTAGCAGTTTGCCTTAACCACAGGTGGATGAGTCTGCTGTGGTTGTTTGTTGTACCTCAGACCACTTATCTTTTACCTTGGATCCCTCAGGTGTAACATCTACAGCCACCATGGACCAGGGGTTATCAATGTCCTATGCAACTGCTGGGCTTCCTTCAGTGGGCAAGAGAGAGCCACTCTTGTCGGTCCTGGGGAAAAGGAACAGGATATGTTTCCCTTTTGTGTCAGAATGCTATACCAATTCCTGGAGAGGCTACTGTTGCTACCATTAGTAACATAGTTGACCCCCATTTTTTTGATAGGCTACTGCTGTTGCCATTGGTGATATGGATGACCGCATTTTTTTCTGTCAAAAAGAAACATAACAATGGACATGTATGCATTTCTCAAATATATTTGGACAGTAGCTTACTGGGTCTGGCTCAAAGTTTAATTCAGGCTATTCATCCTTCTTGTAAACTAGTTTCTAGTAAAAGAAAGAAGAATAGCTCTTTTCTTGAAGAGATTCAAGATTCTGAATCTGAGCAGGAAGATGCAGGGACAGATAAAATGTTTTCCTTAGATTTCTAATTCAGATGCAGAGGAGAGCTGTTTCTGATTCTCTCGCTGTAATTTCTCCAAGTATTTTGGGTTTATAATATTATGACGGGAATGGACCCCATTCCTAAATAAAGTATGATAAAGTTCATGAAAGTGGTATTTATTTATTTGATATTTTTTAACCGGGTTGGCCCAACTAAGCTAGAAGCCCATTTTCAGTGGAGAACCGATGAGAAAAGCTCCAGGAAATCACATACAGATATTAGTAGAACATAGCAAAAAGAAAAAAAAATGTATTTAAGTTGTACAATAAAGTAAAAAAAAATAAAAGTAATATAAGTACAAAAGATTAGGCAAAATACAGTAGACAAATACAGTGAGATAAATTTAAGAGAGTCACGCAATTTCAAGGTATACATTATAGGTATTTACAAAAGTATAATATAATGGCAGAATTGGAGCTAAAGTAACTGAAAAAAAAGATTATTTACATATTTATATTGTTTTTAGTTGTGATACATAATAGTCACAGCTATCTGAGTAAGGCTTCTTAAGATTATGAGAAAAGCACAGCTATCTGAGTAAGGCTTCTTAAGATTATGAGAAAAGCAGAGTCAATTAAATGTACCCATGAAGTTATAAGAGAGGAAGAGAAGTGAGTATGAGTAGGAGCGTAAAAGGTTGGAGACTGTGGGGAATTCATGTAGGCTCCTGGCATGAGCAGGTCCATGAGTTTGAGTGGAAAAGCTTTAGTTGCAGTTTGAATTGTTTTATATTTGGGATGTTTCTAATAGACTTAGGAAGTCTGTTCCAGGCTAAAGTCACTTTGTGATTATAGAATAGTTTGCTAATGTTTTTGTTGGGTTTATATATGTGAAGGAGTTGTTGGTCAGAGCTTCTGAGAGATCTAGTGGGGGTATAGGAGGAAATGATGGGAGAGGGGAGGGAGCAGGCAGTTGATCTGTGAAGGATGGACTGTGTGACTTGAAGTTGTGTGAAAATAAGTTGATGGGGTAATTCTAGCCATTGCAGTTTTTTCAGAGCAGTGCAATGGTGTGTTTTATAAGCTTGATTTGTTGCAAATCTGGCGATCTTGTTATATGTTTGCTCGAGTTGGGAAATTACTATGGATTGTAAGTTTGTGAGGATGAGGGCAACATAAAGAAGGCATGGCAGGAGGAAGGCCCTAACCAGGGATAGTTTGGCATCTGGAGTAAGTAATTTTATATTCCAGTAAAGTAAACCCAGTTTTTGATGAGTCTTTTTGATACACTGATGAATATGCTGGTCAATTTTAGTTGGTCATCTATTATGGTGCCCAGGAGTTTAGTATGTGGATCGACTTTGATAATTGTGTTGTTTATGGAGGAGATGGTAAAGGTGGATTTCTGGTGTGAGAGAGATCTTGGTAGGAAGAGTAATAGTTTAGTTTTTTAGGGTTTAGGATAAGTTGGTTTTCATTAAGCCATTTTTCTACAGTGATGAATGTGTTTTGTGTAAGTGAGTAGAGTTGTGAAATGTCAGAGGCAGAGATGAGGGTTGAATCATCGGTATATTGGATAAGGGTGAGTGACTGCAGGCAGTGTATATTTTGTTGGTAAATATAGTGAATAGAAGGGGGCCCAGGTTGGAGCCCTGGGGGGTCCCTATTTTTACAGGCAAGAAAAGGGAGCAGGAAGTGAGCCATTGGACAGATTGTTGTCTGTTAGTAAGGTAGCTAGAGAATCATTGTAGAGAGGAAGGAGAGAGGTTAAGGTCGGTTAGTTTGGTTAGTAGTTTACAATGAGACACTGTGTCAAATGCTTTTGATAGATCAAGGAAGAGACAGGACACAAGTTGGTTGTTATCTCTGGCCTGAGCCACAGTATAAGTAAAAGATAAGAGGGCAGTGGCAGCATTGTGGTTTGGCCGAAAGCCACATTGGGTAGGTGTAATGAGGTTATCATGAATAAGATATTTACGTAGCTGGGAGTGGATGCACTTTTCAAGAATTTTTGAAAGAGGGGATAAGATGGCTATTGGTCTATAGTTAGAGGGGGTCAGTGGAGCTACCTCCTTTGTGCAATGTAATAGTGTATAAGGATTTCCAGATGTTAGGAACTGTTCCTTCTTGGATAGATCTGTTTATTAGTATAGAAATAGGGAAGGCTATAGATTCAGCAGCAAGCTTAAGGAAGAGAGGGGTAGCTTATCAACAGATGGGGAGCAGTGTTTGAGGTTCTGTTGAAGAGATTTGATATAGGAGGTGGGGATAGGTTTAAGAGAGAAATTATTTCTTATGTTATGAGTAGGAGATACAGAAGGGTTTAGAGGGTAGGATTTTTGATCTAAGTGGGTTAGTGAGTTTATAGTGTCTATGAAGTGATTATTAAGCAGGATAGCAGTCTCCTTTGGTGAGTTATTAGAGAAGGGATTTGGGGTTGTGGGATTACCAAGGTGAAATATATTATTGATAGTGGACCATAATTTTTTTGGGTTGGAGAGGTGCTTAGTTTGAGCTGTATTATAGTAGTTTTTCTTGTCCTGGTAAATGTGTTTTTTAGTAAGGTTTCTGATTTCCTTGTAGTTTTGTAGTAGGGTAGGAGATTTGGGTTTCTGCCAGGTTTTCCAGATACTGTCCCTTTTGTGCATTAAGGAACAGCTTTCTTTTGATAGCCAAGATGCAAATGCTGCTTTTACCCTAATTGTTTCAATATTTTATATTAGCCAGAAGTACTCTTCACAGCACCTGCAATGTGCCCAGTTTTGACTCCTCCTACAATTCATATGGAGTTACATGTATTGGTAACATATCTAAGTACAATTGTAAATTATTTTTTGTAAGACCCATTGCTGCTACTACTATTGGAACTGTCTGTGTATCCTTCTTCTGCATTGCCCTCATTTCTGCCTGTAAATCCTGGTATTTTATGACTTTGTGTCTCTCTGTACCTAAGACACTATAGTCACTGGGTGTAGCAATTTGAATGATCAATGCTTTTTTTGTCATCTTTTCCTGGTCTACTATATCTGGTTTTCTCACATTTATTTTTTGAACTGTTGGCAAAGGGTGATCCTATGTGATATAGATAAACTCACCAAACTAGGCATCAATCCTTACATCACTAGGTGGGTTGCAAATTGGCTGACAGACAGGACCCATAGAGTGAAAGTTGCAGATTCCAAGTCAGACTGTCAACCAGTCAGGAGTGGAGTCCCACAGGGCTTGGTCCTGGGCCCTCTCCTGTTTGTCATCTACTTCTCAGAAGTCCAGGCCAACACAGAAGGACTTTGGCTGACCAAGTTCATTGATGACTGCAAGCTAGGAGTCATTATCAACTCCCCAAGTGATGTAGACATCCTACAAAAGGGCCTCTCGGAGTCCAGTGACTGGTGTCAGAACCATGGCCTGAAGCTTAATGCCAAACAATGCATGATCATCCCCTTTGGAAAAAACTCAGTTCCCATGAATTACCACGTTGATGGGAGCCCACTGAACACTGAAGGGGCCATAAGAGATCTTGGCACCCAGGTCGACAGCCACCTCACCTTCGGCCACTACATTGCCACTGTGGTCAGAAAGTCGCTGTACGTGGCACATCTTATAACCAAAGGTTTCACATCCAGGAAGAAAGAGGTCATCATCCCACTCTACTCATCCCTCATTGGACCAGTCATAGAATATAATGCCCCATTTGACATGTACCTGACCAGACACCTACAACAGCTGGAGAGGCCACAAAAGTACCTCACTAAAAAGATCCTAGGCCTTAAACACATGTTCTACATGGACAGACTCGAGAAACTTCAGCTGTTCTCAGTCTCTTATTGTCTATTTAGAGGTGATCTCTGCTTGACTTACAAAGCCATGTCCAACCCAGCCCTACTTGAAATGCTACACATAAAGAAATTCCATTCCTCCCGCACCACATGCTCCAGAGATCACAACCACATTACCACAATTAACAGAACATGCTGGAGGGACAAGTTCATCTCCCAAAGACTGCTCATACTCTGGAATAAGCGTCCCATTCATGTCAAGCAGGGCACATCGCTGGCCCTCTTCAGGAGAAATCTTGACTAGTGGATGGGTAACAGAAAGTTCACTTCAGGGATCATTGCAGTTACCCTACTGGATAGGGGCATGTGAACTAACATCAGGTTGCACGGTGCCTGGGCAATTTTTTTGGGCTAGGCTTATAAAGGCTGCAGAGGCATTAGCATAGTACACCTCTATGAACCTATAAAACTTCACCATTTTCTATAATACTTTGTGGCACATGTTTCCAATGCTTACCAACTACTTCTGTACTATTATGTTTGCACAATCCCCAATGCAACAGTCTTGCCACGTTATTATGCCTTTCAGTATATAGTTCTTCTGCCATTAGTATATCACACCCAGCAACAAGATGTGCAATTGTTTCCAATTCATTTTTACAAAACCTGCATTTCTCTGTTTATCCCACATGTTCAATGGACTTTGTGAACCAGCATGTATGTAGTCCACTGTCCTGAGCTGCCAATATTAACCTTTCATCTTTTGGTTTAAATTCACCTCTCTTTAACCATTTCTGTGTTTGGTCCTGCTTGACATGAGGTTGTTCCAAGAGTTTTCTGTACTTACAACTATATTGCAAGTGGTGGCACAGTGGTGCAGCAGTTAGTGTTATTGCTTCACAGCAAGAGGTTTTTCCAGTTTGATTCTCAGCTGGGATTCCTTCTGTGCAGAGTCTGCATGTCCTCCCTGCATTTATGTTGGTTTTCTCAGGGTTCTCTGATTTCCTCCCACATTCCAAAGACATTTATCTGGAGCTTTTCTCCCCGGGCCTTCTCTGAAAATGGACTCTGTCCCAGTTGGACTTTCTAGGTAAACAAAATGTTAAATAAAAAAATATATATATTTATGCATTTTCCAGATTTCTTGCCTTCTCATTATAACTTTTTTACCTTATATTCTTTTTTTTTTTCTTTTTTTTGGTACATTCAGTTGCTGACTGATTTGTATCTACTTCTTGTTTGATTTCCATTCCTGCTTGACATCAACAGCTTCTGCAAAACTAAGCAGAGATGTCATCTTAGACTGATTCTCCCTGTGGAGGGTTTCTCTTTCTCTGAGAGTATTGCTAGATTGTGCTAGTGTTTTCAGTGGGAGAACACTGAGGTTTCTCAGTTCCTCAGAAAATACTAAGAGTTGTCACAGAAGGATTATCCAGATCCTACACCTGTTCCTCTTATTCTGTCTGCTTTAGGGAATGTGCCTATCATTGCCTGCATTTTTTCTGATACACAGCCAGCTGTCCCTAAAATGGTAAAATAGAAAGTTCCTTTATATTTTTGTATACTATGTTAATTCTAATCCTATACTTTCTGATAAGGATGGGGACATTATTTATAAGTATGGGAATAAATGTATAGACTTCTACAACTTTAATTTTCAGAATTTTGAATTTTTCATCTAATATGTTAAAGTTTGCTCTGACTGATTGTGAAAATATGAGGAATGTTTTATCTACAGTTTCTTGAGAGGAAATTTTTGCTTTAAGTAGCTTAGTTTCTTCTGTTGCACAGGTATTTACAGTATGCGAGTATGACTTTGTTGATATTCTTTCAAGGCTATGCCACTGGTACTGTTTTGAGGAGGTTTGCATGGCTGCATAATCAGAACCTCTGAAATATTAAAAATGAAATCTTAAATTCTTCCTTGGATAGAGATTTAGTGATTGGCTGTCTGTTGCAGAGGTGATCAAAAAGTATGATGAAATGATCAAGCTGATCCAGTGAATCTCTAGAATATTTTTAAGACCTCCCTTTCCAAATTTTATATAGGATTTTCTATGTTCTTATCCAGTTCTTGCAAAAAGCAGAATAAACAGTCTCAACAAAATACAGCCAAACAGATGTTTAATAAGAAATGTCAATGGGGTTCCAAAAAGAAGTCTTGAATCACCCAAAACCAAGGACTGTCAAACAAGTCTGAATAACTAGGAATAAAGAAAGGCTCCCGTAGTGGTCACTCTGGCTTCAAAAAAACAATCTGTAAAATGTAATCCAATGTAGTAGCTTTTTATTAAACATATAAAAACTAATAATCGTATAATAAACAATATCTTGTAGTATATATATAAAAAAATCATCTCAACAAGGAACCTAATATCCTAGTTTAAAAACAGGTATAGTCTTAAGAGTTGAAAATCAAAACAAAATGTGTACTTAGAAAACCAAAGCCCTCTTTTCAAAATAGTGATCATTGAAATATTGTCATTAATACCGTGGGGGGGGTTCATGGCATTCAATCTTAATTGCCACTGTACATCACTCGTTTCTATTTTATTCTCCAAACAACCCCCCTATGATCTATTTTAATCAACTCCACTTTTTTATTCTAAGTCTTAAATAGTGACCCTCTTGTCATTGGAATTTTTACATTTTACTCATTTTAACAATTGTCATATGGTCAGTTAAGTAGAGTATTTAAATTGATCCTGAAGGGTTTGGTAATAGTTTTGAAGAAGTCCCAGAAAGGAATAGGGATGAAAATGCTTAACATTTTTTTTAATGTTTCATGCTTAATAAAAGCTACTAATTTGGATTACATTTTGTACATTATTTTTTGAAGCCAGAGTGACCACTGTGTGTGCCTTTCTTGATTCCTGGTTCTTTCAGTGGCTACACACACACACACTGTTTTTGTTACAAGTCTGAATGACTATTCAAGAGTCATTGTAACCCCCCTCCCACCCTGACACTTTTTTTCTTCCAGAATGTCTGAATCTCCATTTTTCTCATTGACAACAGATTCAGACAAATGGGTTTTGAAAATCATTCATCAAGGTTATAGATGGCAGTGGGCAGCAATTCCTCCATTTCAGATTGTCATTCCTCATCCTCCAGATCGGACTTTTTTGTTTCCAGCAGTTCTTCATCGCAGCTGTTCCAAGGAGTGAAAGAACCAGTTCCTCCTTCCCAGGCAGAGAATGGTTTTTATTCAAGGATGCTCCTAGTGCCAAAGAAAGAAAGGAAATGGTTGGAGACCAGTTATGGATCTTTTCATAAACATGTTTGTAACAGTGCCCAAATTCAAAATGATATCACTGCTCTTCCTCTTTCATGTTTCCTGGTAACACTAGACTTAAAAAAATGCTTATCATTACATCCATATCCATCCAGACTTCAGATGTTTTTAAGGATTTCTGTATCTGGATCACATTATTAGTTTTCTGCCTTACCCTTTATGAACACTCTTGGTGCAGTGAATAATCCACAGTGTCTAGCTCCATTTGTAGCTCATTGCAGGCAACAGGATATCCACATTTTCCATGTTTAGATAACTTGCTTATCTTTGCAGATTCTTTTTCAAAGTGTTAGGAATCTCTGTTTTGGGTGAGAGATCTCTTAAGTAAGCTGTGATTCCAAGAAAATGTCTCCTTCATATAGTATTGCGTTCATGTGATGTCAACTAGATACCTCAGATTAAAGAGATTTTCTTCCACATAAAAAAATAGTTCTATATCTACATTTGTTCTAAGGTTTCCCACTCATACTTTGGTCACTGCAAGGAGAATATCTTTGGATTTTGGGTCTCATGGTATCTATGATGCTTATGATACACCTATCAGGACTCCACATGAGAAATACAGTTGGTATCTAAAATCTTCATTGTCCCAGTACCAACATCCTTTATCTTTTCAAATCCCAGTGCCGGGGTTTGTCAGAAGAGAAAATCATTTGGTGGAGACAATAGATATCCTTAAATCCAGGTCTCCCCTTCTTCCTCCCTACTCTAAAACAATCACCACAGCTCCTTTGGACCTTGCTTGGGGAGCAGTTTTGAGAGGAATAAAAATACAGGGGCTATGGGACACCAAGGATAGATACAAAAACATAAATATCAAGGAGATGCTTATCCTGATCAAGGCACTCAACTCTCTGAATCATTTTTGGTCCAGTAGACCTTTTTAAGTTGTTACAGACAATACCACAGTCAAGTGGTACATCAACAAGTAAGGGGGAACCACTTTGTATCCTCTCTGCACACTAGCTATGCTAACTTGCAGTATACCGTCACAGCACACTTTCATTCTACAAGTATCCTACATTCTGTCAGAGAAAAATTGCGAGGCAGACCTTCACTAATGAAAACTAAATCAGGGGGTTTCCAATATTTGATCCATTTGTTGGGAGTTCAAGTAGACCTGTTTACCTCCTCTCTTGACAATCAACAGGCAAAATTCTTCTCTAGGACTCCATTCAAGAAGACCTGGAAGGCAGATGTCTTTTCTTTTCCTTGGACAGCAATGTTCATATATGTCTTTCCACTAATATCCAGGGTACTTCTGAAGATTAGGAAGGAATTTCCCCAAGATCATTGTGGTGACTTCCTTCTGGCCCAGGTAACTATGATTTTCTCTTCTTCTGGAAATAGCCAGAGACTGGATATACAAATGCAAGAATGGGGTGCTTGATACACTTCAAAACCAATCAACTTCATCTGACTTCCTGGAAGACAGGGTCTTAATCCTTTTAGGCACCTCTTTACTGGGGACATGCAGCAGGTACTAATGGGGGTAAGAAAACCTACTACTATAAAATCATATATTTGCAAATAGAAAAAGGTTTTCTAGTTGTTAACAACATAACCAGCACCCATTCAGGGCTAATCATTCTCTGGTTTTATAATATTTGGCTGAGTTACTATCCTATGGCCTTACTTCTCTGCCTAGGTTCATTTATCAGCAATTTCAGAATGTCTACCCATGGATCCTCCTCCTTCAATGCATTCTCATGTCAAAATGTTTTTGAAAGGGACTTTGTATAAGAGATCTTCAAGAAAACTGTTGCCTTCTCCTTGGGATCTTCATTTTGTAGTGAAGTTAACACTTGCTCCACTTGAACCAACTCATCTGGCTGACTAGACGTTTATAACATGGAAAACAATTTTACTGATTGCTCAGACCCCTGTAAGAAGGATCTCTGAGTTGTAAGCTTTTATGATGAGTCAACCGTATCTCAGTTTCCACAAGTACAGGGTTTATGTGAGAACCAGTCCTTCTTTTACATACTTAGTGGTATCCAAGGTTACTTTAAGCCAATCTATCAATGTCCCTATTTTCTTTCTTGAACTCAAAAATGAGGGAGAAAGGATACTCCATGTCATGTATTTCCACAGACAACTCGGGTACTATCTTTACAGAACTAAATTTTTCACAGCATTGGATCATTTGTTCATTTCTTGTGAAGGTAAGAAGGGGCAACTAGACTATTACCTTTTGTTATACTCACCACAACAAAATTCTATTCCATGCAGGGTCAAGGTCCACTCTACCAGGGCCTTAGCTTGATCTATGGCTTTAGAAAAGGTTGGATGGTAGAGATATTCTGGAAGCCACAACTTGGTCCTTTGCATATACTTTTACAAAGCACTATAAGCTCGCTTCCTTCTCTAGGTCTAAATCAGGCTTTGCAAGGACCATTCTCCAGGAGCTCCTGGTCTCTTCTCCTTCCACCTCCCAGATGTAGTAAGCTAGGGTAATAACTATGGCGACTGTTGGTGTGATCAATATGATGCACATAGTAGAGTTGTGTAAGTAAACCTGCCATAACAATAGATGTCTGAATGAACACTGCTGTGGTTAGATGCTTATTCTCTTCAGTTCCAACTTGTAATTTGGTGTGTTGTTTTGCCATGGTGTGTTTTTTATTTTTTCCTTCCTAGCATTGTCCTATCAGGGCTCAGCCTGCCTCTCTGTCTTTTGTCAGGAATGCTCTGAAAAACTTGTCTTTCAGTCAGCTCGGTTTGAGCTGCCTGACAGTTTGGGTGCACGGAAGTAGCCCTGAAGCTTTATAAGTTGGCTGGCTGTTATAAGATGGCAAGATATAACCCATATAACTAAGACGATTGTTATGGTGATTATTCAAACATCTGCTGTTATGATAAGTTTATTTGCATGACTGTGCTTTAGTACTTTATGGACCAGCCTGAGCTTATTTTTAAGTTTGGTACCATTTTTAAGACAGAGTTAAACTATTTCTCTTGTAGCATCATTTGTTTATTCTATAGTTGTACTACAGGGGTCTGTTCTTAAATCTTCCTGTTCCTGTGATTAACATGGATTTTGTTTATGATATAGCTGTCCAATAAATTAAATCATTTATTCAAACATTTATTCAAACTGTGAGGGAATGATATAAGATGGTTTTCACAAACATGGTCTACAATATGTAGGACTGTTACTCAGAAAAAAATCATATAGCAAAGTTCTGTGCAATACAGAACCCCTCTGGAATGTAAACCATGGCACTGTATGCCTTGAGGGACCATCAGTCTGACAACGATGGCATAGCCATACTAATTAGGCCTCAACAATTCCTAAAGTAATATATCATGGAGTAAGGCCAGTTGATGTAGGATAATATGGGAGTCCGGTGGTAGGCTACTCTTGCAAAAAAACTACAAGAACAATCATGGATCACCTAACTACTGATGTTCCACACTGCATGAAAAGGCTGACAAATGACTTGTACCACAACATAAAGCTTGCCCTGATTGCACAACTGCCCACGTTCCAGTTCCATTAATATGTAACCAAATTGCAGCAGACAGCCCCATTAGTATTTCTGTGTCTGATTATGCCAGAGATCCATCCTAAACAGATTCTGTCCTGTAATAGGTCCTGCATATGAAATCAATGCATTTTGCGTGCTCCGACACATGGTTGATAATGTTCAGGACCTCCATTTAACCACCTTGCTCATGCCTGTGGAGGAGCTGTCAGAAACTTCTGATGCCGATGTCACATGTATAAACTCAGATGTTTAGAGGACATAGCAAGTTAGTTCATGTAGGTTAAGGTGCATTACACATTGCAGATTTACATGCCAGAGATGAGTGTCAGGGACTATGCAGGGGTGCACAGAGGTCTATACTTTGTATTGGCACACCTTGCTGAAAAGGGATTGATCCTTATGATAATGGTCCCCAAAAATTAGTTCATCCACCTGATCTCCATTACTTTCAGCATAACCCTCACAAACACCTTTTCATTTGCATGGGATGCTCACATCTAAAGTGATCATAGTTTTATTGAGATATGTATGTTATGTTTGCCATAGACAATGCATTTAGGCATGTGTTCATTGTATCAGGCAGCTGCTATTAGTGTTCTATATGTATGTTCCATGACATTCATAGCAGTTGAGGGTAGGATACCTGTGTCTACATCATAATTCTACTGTGGTTCATGTTTACAAATTGTACTACTGTTATGAGTATGCATAACAATATGAACAGCCTTGTTTACAGGAATGCATACTAGGTGAGTGAATACATTCACTATTGAGGGCCTTCAGGGTTTGTACCTATTTTCTGTTTTATAAAGGCAAATTTACTTTTGGTTTAATCACTGTTGGAAAAATTCAAAGTGGGTAGGTATCGAGTATACAATTAATCTTTGTTTTGATGAAAAATACCACTGTATCATGGTTTGATTTAGAAAGTGTAATGGTGATGGATCAATAGATTGATGGCATTTAAGTTAAAGTAGAATCTGTAATGCTTTTCTCTAACTGTATTTTCATCAGTATTCCAGGCAGTTAATAAGTAACAAAACTAAGAAGGTATTTGGTATTATTATTACTGGAAAATAATTGTCTTGGACATTTTGCAGAACAGTTGAAGATATCCACAGTGATTCTGTTGTACTTTTATTACTATCTTCTCCATTTCAGTGAGGAGGTGTTTAAAATAACAGAGAAGGTGCTGCAACAGGTAATTTTCAGTTGGTGTTAATTGACAGTCGCAATGATTTCTGTAACCTTTACTTTATGGCTTCTGTTGAAAAGCCTTCCACTCTTATTGATGTAGGTGGACAAACCTCGTCAGTCACATAGGGCCTGGAGGAGTGAAAATGATTATACTCTGGAATTTGGTGGATGCTACGTGGATCCATAAATGAAGTTTAATTAATAGTATAGATCTACATACGTACCAGAGTCTGAAAAGCCTCAAGTCTGCACGTGTTCTTATTTGGACTTAATATTCTTGGGAAACTTACCTTCTCTTGTAAGTCTTTTTTGATACTAAGTCAGGATGCACATAATTTTATTTTTTTTTCTAAAAAAATACAATGTGGAAGCAGATTTCCTATAAATTGTGTGTACCCCAGAGGGGAAGGCCATCTACTGCCGAGCCCGCTGATGATTCACATACCTCTGTCTACTGAGTTAGTCACTGATTACCCTTAACAGGCAGCATCTGTGAAGTTATGAAGCCTAGTGTTAAAGCTAATTATGTTTGGTTTACTATCATGTTCCCGAGACGGACTTGGTCAAATTCACTTTGCATGAAATCCGAACCTCGAACTCTGGCAGTGTCAAACACCAATAATGCAGAAGTACAAATCTCACCCCCATCTTGACGCATGTTAGCTCTTGTCCCAAGATTTCATTCAAATTGTATTTTGGCAATATCAGATTTTGACAATGTTAGTTTTTGCAGATGTTAGTCGATGTTACAACCATTCGACCAAATCCACCTGAGGAACATGATAGTAAACTTTGTTTTCTTTAAATGCTGGTGCTGTATTTGTTAAGGCAGGATTCCACCCAGTATATCAGCCTTTCTTGCAGTTAAAAGGGCTATGGGGGAGTGCTACGTGTGTCACTCTGTAACTCAGTCTGAATGGAGCACCCCACACCATTCAGCTGGTATGAGCAATGGAGATGCAAAAGTCATCTATAGTAACCTGTCATTCTTTGTGTCTTGGACTCATCCTTAATTTGTCTACAGGCAAAGAGGTGAGCATATTATGTTCCTTATCCAGGTTACAGCAGTCACTATGCATCACATCACTGAGTCAACAATGGCAGTAACATTACCAATTGAGACAGGATGCTATATTTACTTTGTAATTTCCCATACTATATGGTTAATTTTTAGTACTTGCAATTCTCACTTTGGTATTAGGTGTATGGCATGGCTATTACTTTTTGTTGTAAAAGGACAGGGATGTGGCTGAAAAGTGTAGTTCTACCAGTGTACCTATCCTGTTATTAAACAAGTATGCAAACAAATGTATGGCTTCTGTTTTTGGAAGGTAGTGCTGATGGCACTTGATAGTTTCTAAGAATGTCTATTTTATTTTGCTCAGTTTTGCTTTCTGTATTTGGATAATCTTCTCCAACTATGTATTTTTGGAGTGGAGCATGTGGTTTCATTAATGGTACTTTGTCTGGGTTTTATTATTTCATTGCAAAATATCACTGAATTTGTTTTCTTTAACACTTGTAGTATATTAACTGAGTTGTTTTATGCCATAAGCTCCACAGCTGAGTTAATTCAAAATTATTTAATTTGCCACCAGTAAAAGAGATTTGTTTTGTAAATTTTATTTGTGTTAATTTGTTTAATTACTATGTTGTCACACTGGTTTTCTGTTGGTTTGGATTGTGATGTTTCTGCATTCCTTGCCCTGACAAGAATCCAGTTTTTGGTGTGGTTGTCTTTTCTTGGAGTCCTCCTGCATTTTGAGTTCTTTCATATTTATGTTATTACAAAAACCTAGTGTAAAAGTGCCGAAAGCATCCTCTCTATACCAGGGTTTTGCACCTACTGTTACTTTAGACCCAACAAGAACTGTGGGGAGTATCAGTATTTGTTAAAGAAGACATTACCTCAAAGCAGATTCTCAGAGACCCACAAACTGAACATATTGACATTCAACTCAATCTAAATGAAACCAGATATCAAATCACAGCATGTTACAGGGCCCCATCAATGAACCACAGAAATGTCAGTTTTTTAAATACATTGGATGAAGTTTTGCTACGCAAAAACTCCATCATCCAGGGTGACTTTAACTACCCATTTATAAACTAGTAGACCTATGTCTCAAGTAAAGATTATGCTCAAATATTCCTTAATGTCATAAACAAAATTTCCCTGGATGAAATAGTCAGAGCTCAAAAGAGGCTAAAATGTTTTGGACCTCGTCCTTTCAAATATATAATCTATATGCACTATCCCACTAGTGTAGCCTTCCTCGGTCAAATCTGAATGCAGTTTTGTAATTTTCTCTTTTAAAATCCCTTTTTAGGATCTACTAAGCCCCCTTGAGACAATCAAGATGATTAAAGGCATCAAAATGGACAAGATACAACCAGTATGGACAGTGTAACTGGAATTTATTCTTCCTTGAAAAAAAATTGAGAGAGCTTAAAAGCCTTTAGCTGGAGGAGGTATATCTGACCACCTCCTTACAGAACAAAATTGTATGTAGTGGACTCATACTCTTTGAAAAACAGTGTGGAAAAACATAGAAAATGCACTCCTAATACAATGATAGAAGACCCTTGAAGGGGCAGGGCTAAAACATGTAAATATTCTCTTAGAAAACAACAAAAACTCAAAAACCTCCACAATGTCATCCTTTCAAGTGCTGGAGGTGAAAGGTAGGGAGATAGCTGACTACAGAGACAAATTTAGGACCATTGAATAAAAAAGTTACAACTTTCACTAACAAGATTAAGGAAAAAAAACTCAAGAAGATTGACAGGGATGTTGAAGTCTCCCCAAGGACCACCCTCATGAACAAAACATGACATTTCACATCTTTCAACATAGGGATGAACAACAGAATGCAGTGAACCAGACCACCACCACCAGACAAGACAAAGCTATCACAGAGACCCTAGACACAACAGAAAGGTCACATCAGGATTTTTACTTGTATCAGAGACCCAAGGTTCAGAGAAGATCCCCAACCAGGACCCAACTTATGGATCCCCAGGAAATGACACGAATACATGGAGGGGATTATATGCCCTCTGAGGATCCCATGAGCTTCACCAACTGATTGCAAGTATCATACAGCTATTGGGCAGATGAAATTTGAGGTTACAGTCAGGGTGTCCCACAGTGCTCTGTCCTAGGCCAGTACTTGTTTAGATTGTATCTTTCAGATTTGACGTTTTCATCTGAGGTGTTCTACATTCTGTATGCAGATTACCTGAAATAAGTAACATGATTACATGTGTTACAGATAGGGCATATCTGCAAAAGAATTTGACTAATTTGACCATTTTGTGCAAGGAGAATATTATAATGATAAATACATCAGGGACTAACCATATGAGATTTGGGGAAATAAACTGAAAGGTGAATATTTAATACAGCACACAGTGATTGAAAATGTTGATTCATTTAAGGACCTGGGTATATGGGTAGATAAAGCTTTGATTTTTTAGCATTCATATAATCTGTGACGATGTGAGGTATTGTCAGCTATGCCAGGAGAAGTAGGGCAGTGGATGTATAATATATGCCAGCACAGCTAGCTGGAATTCTGTAAAAAAAATTGTATGCCAATTGTATATCAAACTGATTTGTACAGATGCTTGTGTTGAAAAAATGCATTTGTAAAGCTGCTTGTATTAAAAATGTACAAACTGTGTGTCCTGTTGGACCAAAACATAAATATACATGCATTATTGTAACTGTTTAAATGTATATGTTATAACAAAAGATAATGGAAGAGAAGAGGTTAATCTAAACTTTAAAAATAGTAAGAAATTAAATTACTGGGCCTAGGCCTTAAAGGTGTTATCTCACAGTTTTGAATGAAGCCAGAGATGCAGTCTCTGTAAGGAGTATAGTTTATTAGCTCCTGTAGGAAGAGTTGAAGTGTTTTATGGTTTAAGACTTCCAGAAACTGCACCAGATCTAGCAGGGCTCTGTGCATGTGTATTATTGACACATAGGTGTTAAATCCTGGCAGGTTCTAGCAATGGGGAGTTACATGGGAACTTGAAGTCAGGTGACCAGATGTATGTGATGTCTTTCTAGAATACATCACTAAAAATAATGTTTAATACTAGGTGGAACTGAAGGCTCAGGGCACTCTGCTTTGGAAACCTGACATAGAAGCATCACTCACCTACTTCATCTTGCTTTGCTCTAGTAAGTGACCAGGGGATAGTAACTCTTTAGATTAGTCAGAAAAATATAGTGGGGTTAAAGTACTTTTTTTTGTATCTGTTGAATCAAATCATCTGTGTTATTTTAATATTCCTTGTGGTTGAAACTATGGTGTTTATTGTAAATATATATTTAGCATTTTCATGTTCTTTTCTTATTTATTATTAAATATATTTAAACTTGTCATTGTGGCTGGTCCTTTGGAGAATATTTTAACCTTTGAGAGTACTCTTATTTGTTTGGTGATTCTGTGGCAACTCCTGAAAGCCTTATTGCATTGGTTAAACTACCATTTGTATTGGTATTAATTTCACTCAGTATAAATTGGGTACCCTTGTAACATCATTAGAGTAGCTGGCTTGGGGGTGTCTGATGGGAGTAACTATAGCATGGGCAGAAGGGGGTATAGCTAGTAAACCTGTGCTAGCCTTTTCCCACGTATTTGTGTGTGTGTGTGTGTGTGTGTGTGTGTGTGTGTGTGTGTGTAAATCAAATCTCAAAGAGTGTGTTTCAGCTACTTGGAGCATGAACAAGAAACACTGGTTTCACAGAAAGAATGGTTCATAGGTTCATACTAGGCTATCTGCCCTAGGGCATTTACAAGCCTAGCCAGAGTATGTTTGGCTTTCGCCACCCATTTTAAATGAATTTTGCTATGCCCTTTTTCGAGGTTAGTATACTGTGCCTCTGTCTAACAGTGACACAGAAGTGATACCCGGAGTAAATCTACAATCTCCCATCCACTCATCAAGATTCCTCTTGAAGAGAGTCAATGAGGGACTCTGCCTAACCTGGACTGGGATTTTATTCCAGAGTGAAGGGAGCCTCTGGGTTATGAATCTGTCCCTCCAGCATGTCCTATTTATTTCAGTGCTGAGATTCAAGTCTCTCGAGCACGTAGCTCGATGGGATTTGGATTTTCTGAGGTGCAGCATGTCAATTAATTCCAGGTTGGACATGGCTTTATACGTCAGGCACAGATTGCCACTGAGCAGGCGGTATGCCACTGAGTAGAGCTGGAGTTTCTTTAACCGGGCAACATATGGCATCTGTTTGAGCCCTTTGATCCTCTTGGTGAGGTACTTTTGGGGTCTTTCCAGTTGCTGCTGGTGTCTCGTAAGGTACATCCCAAAAGGGGCATTGTACTCAATTATGGGCCTGATGAAGGATGAGTAAAGAGGCACGATGACCTCCCCTGATCTAGATGTGATTCCCTTCGTGATTAGGTGGGCTATATAAAATGTTTTTCTAACCACTTTGGCCACGTGGTTGTCGAATGAGAGCTCGCTATCAACTTGGGTCCCCAGGTCCCTAATTACTTCTTCCGTACTTAATGGATTACCATCTATGTGGTAATTTGTGGGCACTTTTTTTTTGCCGAAGTGGATGACTATAAACTTTTTGGCGTTTAGCTTGAGGCCATGAATCTGGCACCAGTTGTCTGTTTCTATGAAGCCCGTTTGCAGTCATCTGCGAACTTGGTCAGTCACAGTCCTTCTGTGTTGACCTGTACCTCTGAGAAATATATACCGAACAAGAGAGGTCCCAGGACTGAGCTTTGTGAGATGCCACTTGTAACTGGTTTGGAGTTTGACATGGCTCCAGCAATTCTAACCATGTGGGTTCTGTCCTTGAGCCAGTTTGCAACCCATCTAGTGACATAGGGGTTTATATTTAAGCTGGTGAGCTTATCTATAATGCCTGAGTGGGGTATTGTATCGAAGGCTTTTGCGAGGTCCAGGTAGGCTGTGTGGACCACCTTCCTCTTGTCAATGGCCTTGGTGACTGTTTCAAAGAAATCGACCAGATTTAAGAGGCAGGATCCAGTGTCTGTAGGTTCCCAATATCTTTATTTATGAGGTCCATGATGATCCTTTCCATAGCTTTGCAGACCAAGCTAGTCAGGTTTATTGGGCGATAGTTTCCAGGATCCGTTGAGGCACCACCTTTGTGGAGAGGGACCACTGTTGCTGTACACCACTCTTTGGGTACATATCCTGTAGTAAGGCTGAGATTGAACAGTAGTTTTATGTTTGGGTTTAGTTCTTCTTGGAGTTCATGTAGGATGCAGCCCGGGACACCGTCTGGTCCCATTGATGCTGTGTTTTTTGCTTTGGAGAGGGCGGCTCTTACCTGAGCATCTGAGATGTCAGGGGGGCAGCACTCTGCTGGGATAGATATTTGCCCTTTTGGTGGGGAAGGGGGGGAGACGTTTGCACTGAACCTGTCAGCTAGGATGTTGGCAATGTCTGTGGGTTCGGTGTATTTTTTGTCATTTTGGACTAATTCTGAGTATATCTGGGAATTCCCACCCAGGTTCCTAACATAACTAAAGAAAGCCTTGTGATTATCCTTAGTGTCCCGTGCAATTTGTCTCTCGAAGCTGGCCTTAGACGATTTTATGAGTGCCCGTAGTTTTTTGCTAATACTGATCAGAGATGCCTTCCCTTTTTGGGATTTTGCTCTATCATGTAGTAGCTTCCTCCTTCTGTTGTATAATTTGTTTATGGCTGGGGTCCACCAGACAGGGCACCTGCCTTTGGAGGATTGGGTCTTGGTTTTGTTTGGGATTGCATGATCCATGCATTCCTGGAGGTGTTCATAGAATGCGTTTATAAAGGATTCTGCGGTCTGGGCCGTATTTTCCACAGGCCCGGGGGCTTTGAAGGATTCCACCTCGGTTATGAGGAGTGTGAAATTTGCTGTAGAGAAGTTTTTCACTGTGGTTTTCTGGGCAGGGGCTGGGGTCGGGATGTGAATATCTAGTGAGATTAGTTTATGGTCTGATCTTACCAATGAGGGATACACTTCTGGTCTGGAGCATAGAGTCCCCATGTTGGTGATTATCAGGTCCAGTATGTTTTCCCCTCTTGTGGGAGTGGTAACAAGTTGTTCCATAGCATTTGAGTTTATAAATTCTAGGAACCTTTGGGCTAGGGTGTTGGAGCTAGAGTAATGCTCCCAGTCTATGTTTGGGTAGTTGAAGTCACCCAATATAATGGTGTTTGGAGAGACCTTCATATTTTCCAGTGTTTTCAGGAAGGCTGAGTGGGGTTCCTGGGTTTGGGAGGGTGGTCTATAAAATGGAAGGCAGTTTTACCCACTGTTAGTTGCACATGGATAGTCTCTGATGCTTCGTGCTGTGCCACCAACCTGGAGGTGTGGGTATCTTTGACGAATATTGATACTCCCCCTCCTTTTGTGGTTCGGTCCATGTTTTGGGGCCGAAAAACATAGTATGAGGTATAACCTGGTAGTGCTGGGGTGCTCTCGGGAGCCTTGAAACAGGTTTCTGTTACTGCACAGATATCGATGTTCTCCATGCTAAGGAGAGTTTTGAGTGCGTGCATCTTGAGGTTTAGACTTCTGGCATTGAGTAGCATTACTCTTAGTTTCTTATCCCTTGTGATACCTATGGAGGTGGGTTTGTCTTTTGAGCCTTGCCTAAAAAAGGCACTATGGGGGTGGCAAGAGCCTTTGCCAATATCCAAAAGCCCAGGGGTGACAGGTGCAAGCCATCCCTAGTGAAGCATCGTGGCTTGTCGAGCATGTCATCCCAGGCTGACAGGCATTGGATCCCCTTTGAATGACACCAGTACTTAAGCCAATTGTTGAAATTGATCATCTTGTCTTCATATTGTGGCATCATTCTTGATGAAGGTAAGATGCTACTCAAGGTCAGGGTCATACCGGCCTGGGCTACATGCTCAGAGAACTCCTCTATGTCTCTTTTCATGTAGTCCAGGGAGGTACGTCTCAGGTCATTCACACCAGCATGGACAATGACTGAGTCATATTTGTACTTTCCTTGGAGTGACCTAAGTGCTTGTGTTATGTGGCGGATCCTAGCGCCAGACAGGCAGCTCACCATGACCTTCTTCCTTGTTCAGCCTGGTGAGCGGGACATCAGTGTACCTGACGATAGAGTCGCCTATTACAAGTGTATCAGGTGTGTTGTTTATCCTTAAGGGCTGTGAATGTTCGGCACACTGGCTTTGCGAGCTATGTGTTGCATGTGTTTTGTTTTGGAGTAGCGGTTGCTTGGGTGTCTGCTTTGGAGGTCTCTGTTGCTTAGGCAGATTTTTATTTAGAGCCTTTGAGTATGATGTTCTTCGTTCCACATTGCTGCAGTCCTTACTATTGGGGTAGTCCGCTGTCCAGTCGGCCGATACCAGAGTTTGCCGCATGGTCCGATGCAGAAGCAGTTTTGCGAGTGCAGGTTGGCGTTCTGAAATATTTTCAGAGTTCGTTGGGAACATTTTGTTTTCTTGCCTCAGTATTTAACCGGATGTCAGAAAAAGTGAATAACTGTATTTCTTGTGGGAAACAGATACCTCATAGGGATTACCATACCTTGTGTATACCTTGTTTGGTTGATGAACCGCCAGAGGTTTTGCCAGGAGTTTCTTTGGAGTCTCAGGCAGAGACTTTACTGTTACAGGATGTGCCTTCTCAGGAGGTAGGCCAAGCTGAGGGGCTTCTCAGGTAACTGTTCTTCCCTCTCTTCCCAAGGTAGTTAGAGCCCTCTCCCTGTTGCCACAAAAAGAGAGGAGAGGTAGGCCAAGTTCAGCTTCAGTGGGGGCTTCTCCTAGCATTTCAGGTTCTGTGCCTAAGAAACATATGCTTAAAATGGCAGAAGATTTGATTACTATGATTAGAGGTTCTATGCCTCCTGATAAGAGGCCTAGAGTGGAACCGAGTTTGATAGTTTTGAACAGTGTTCAGAGGCTTCTGAGTCTTCTGCGGAAGATTTGCAGGAGTATCCTCCTTATTCTGATTCGGATGTGGATGATTCCACTCTACAGCTTTCCTCCTGAGGATTTCTCATTTTCAGAGACTCTGCATTCCATGAGGGAGCACTTTAAATGGGAAGGCCAGGATTACTTTGATTCCAGGAAAAGGCTTAGGGAATTCTTGTTTTTGCCCCAGCATAGGCCCTTAGCTATACCTCCTGTGTTGAATGTGGTGGAAGATGTTTTTGCAGAGGCTTCCCTGAACCCTGATTCTTTGCCTCCTGCTCCTGTTAAACCTGATAGGTACTATAGGGTGCCTGAAGCTCATAAGTATCTTTAAGAGTCCTAGGGCAGACCCGGAAACTGTTTCTCAGGGACCTAAAGGTGTTAAGGCCTCTGTGGTTAAAAACCCTGTTCCCACTGATAAAGAGGCAAGGGCTTTGGATAGATGGGGAAAGAAAGTGTATACTTCTTCCACTTTAGCCATGAGGGCGTTGAATTGTCAGTTTCACATGCTTAAATATCAAAATTATCTCCTTTCACAACTGAAATCTAAGGTGGATGCTTTGAAGGTATTGAGTGTAAAGCGTTGCTGGATTTAGTTCATGTGTCTGAACAAGTGGGTAAGCATTCTTTGCAATGTGGTTTTGATGCTGTACAGGCCTCCTCGAGGGTGGCTGCCACTAGTTCTGTTCTTGCATGCCTGGTTGAGGGATCAGAATTTAGCTGAGCATGTTAAGACAAGGATTTTGGATGCTCCTTTACAGTCTGATGTGTTGTTTGAAATGGAGGACAAAGCTAAGTCTATGCAAACTGTTAAAGATTTTTGCAGGTGCAGCCAGTTTAGTAGAAATTGGCCTACTAAGGGATGGACATATCCTGCTTATGATTCCCAGTCTAGGGGTAGGTCTAGACGTGGTAGGGCAGAGAGCTCAGTTCTTTTAGGCCTAGAACAGGAGTTCACCTGCTCAGACTTCTGGTGAGGGCAGGGGTCAGTCCAACAGACCCAATGACCTGCCTTTTCAGCTGCCAGTAGATTCTCGTCTGGCAGCTCCTAGGAGGAAGACTGTCTCTTTTCAAAGGAAATTGGGATTTAATTACTCAAGACAGATGGGTGTTGGATATCATTCACCACGGTTACAGGTTTTATTTCCATACATTGCCCCTTTCAAAGGCATGCCAGATGTTCCTCCTCCACAAAGGAAAGAGGCTCACAAGCAAATTTCTCTGTTACTCCAAATAGGGGCCATTCAGCCAGTCCCTGTATCAGAAAGGGGCCTAGGATTTTATTCCCTGTTCCTAGTACCAAAGAAGGGGAATGGAGACCAATTTTGGATTTATCTATCCTCAACACTTATCTGGACATTCCCAAGTTCAAGATGTTGACGTTACAACAGCTTTTACCTCTGCTGGGCAAAGATCACTGGATGGTAACTTTAGATCTCAAGGAAGCTTACCTTCATGTGCCTATAAGACTAAGTTGCAGGAAGGCTGGAAATTCTCATTATCAGTTCTCTGCATTGCCCTTTGGCTTATCGTTCTGGCTCCAGTGATAGCTTACTTCAGGCTAAAAGGAATTCAAATCTATCCTTACTTGGATGACTGCCTGATTCTGGCTCAAGAAAAGGAAGACCTTCTACAGCATCTGGAATTTGTTATAGCAGTGCTAAGATGCCTAGGGTATTCTGTGAACGAAATAAAGTCCAGTCTAGTACCCTCTCAAGACATGTGCTTTCTGGGTGTGAGACTGAATACAGCAGCCCAGATGGCCGACAAACAAAAGAGTCTATCACTTTACTTCCATCAACTATCTCATCAGTCCGTGCTGACTGCAAGGACAGTCCTTCAAGCATTAGGGTTCATGGCATCTTGTATTCTGGTGCTTCCCAATGCCAAACTGCATATGAGGAAGCTACAATGGTATCTCAAAAATGTATGGACACAGCACTGCCAGGATTTGGACACGGTCATTCAAATAATACCTTGCCTTCAAAAAGAATTTTGTGGTGGGCTCAGGAATGTCACCTAAACAAGGGACTCTCTGTGACCCGGCCAGAGGCGAGTCAGATTTTAACGACAGATGCCTTGGACATTGCTTGGGGAGCTCATCTAAATGGAAAGTGGATACAAGACAAGTGGCCTGCCAGACTACAGCATCTACATATCAACATGAAGGAGATGTTAGCAGTCCAGTTTGCATTAATGGCTTTCAAGGAGTTACTTCTTCCAGGGCAGGTGTTGATTCTAACAGACAACACAACTGTCATGTGGTACATCAACAAGCAAGGGGAACACATTCTTATCCTCTATGCAGGCAAGCAATGATTTTATGGGAGACTAACTAACTCTTCAGGCAAGGTTTCTGGAGCACAGAACTCCTTAGCAGATGTGTTAAGCAGACAAATCATGGATCCCCACGAGTGGAAACTGGATCTTCATGTATTTCAGAAATTGACAGTGTCATGGGGAACTCCAGACATAGATCTGTTCGCTTCTCCACTAAACCACCAGCTGCCAAAGTTTTGCACAAAGGGGTTTCATCACACAGCTTGGAAAGTGGATGCTCTGTCTTTCAGTTGGAAAAACCTTCATGTGTATGCCTTTCCACCTCTGCCTCTTCTTCCAAAGGTGCTATTAAAAGTCAGACAAGACAAGCCAAGGATGATTTTGATAGCTCCAGATTGGCCTCGGCAACACTGGTACCCACTACTAAGGAGTCTGGTAAGGAAGCCTCCATGGCCTTTACCCTTGATTCCTCATCTGTTATCTCAGAAGGACGGTCATCTGCTCAATGTCAAGCTTCACTCTCTTCATCTAACAGCCTGGCATATTCTGTGTTGAAACACAGCAGGTCTCAACTTCCTCAACAAGTTTTAAATGTGATTATGGAAGCTAGAAGACCTAGTACAAGGAAGGTGTAAAATGGAAGAGATTTTATTTTGGAGTACAGCAAAGAATTTGGAGATTTCTGAGCCTAATTTGAGTGTGGCTCTTCAATATCTTACTGAGTTATTGGACAAAGGTTTGTCCTTCTCTTCCATTAAGATTCATGCTGCAGCAATTTCAGCTCACTATGATTGTGACCCACCATTGTTTTATCCTTTGTTCAAGCAGTTTCTTAGAGGGGCAAAGAATATAAGACCCCACGTGAGCTCCTACTCCTGCTTGGGATCTCAATTTTGTGTTGGAGAAACTCACTCTACAACCTTTTGAGCCTGCTGAATTGAAATATTTGTCATGGAAGACTGCTTTTTTGTTGGCCATTACATCTGCAAGAAGGGTGTCTGAATTGCAGGCCCTTATGGCAGTAGAGCCCTTTTGATTTTCCATAAGGATAGGGTATCATTACGCACTAATCCTTCCTTTATGCCTAAGGTGGTTTCTAGTGTGGCTTTAAACCAAACTATTCATTTGCCTACTTTTATGCAGACCCCCAAAATAAAGGGAAAAGATTTTGCACACTTTAGATGTACACAGGCAATTACGTTATTATTTAAGCAGGACTAAGGATTTTAGGCAGTCTCAGCAGTTGTTTGTTTCTTTTGCTTTGAGTTGGCAAGCCTGTGTCAAAACAAACTATTTCTAGGTGGATTGGGTTTTGCATTGCATTTTGTTATTCCCATCATGGCAAGGAGATTCCAGCTGGGATTAGGCCTCATTCCACCAGGGCTACTGCCACTTCAACAGCATTTCTAAGGGTGGTGGCAACTAAGGATATTTTGGAGGCAGCTACTTGGAGTTCAGTGCATACTTTCTCTAAGCATTATCACCTTCCTATCTACTCTAAGTCTAGGGCTGGTTTTGCCACAGCTGTTTTGCAAGGCATGTTGTCAGCTCCTACTTCTTTATGATTTGCCAGCCTCCCTTACCTCTGCTTTGGGATTCTACCCAATAGTAAGGACTGCAGCAATGTCATAAATGTAGATGTTCGAGGATCCACCCTCCTTCCCTCTGTGTTTAGGGGTGGTTGTGTAGGTGAGGTTATATGCTGATATTTTTGCATATATTTTTGTATATATTGTACATATTTTTGGTGCAGGTATTTTGGGCCTTGTCTTTTTAGGGTCTTCTGACATCTGGGGCAAGAAAAGACTGAGGATATGTACTCTGGTATTCTGGACAGCGGACTACCCCAATAGTAAGGACTGCAGCAATGTGGATCCTCGAACATCTACATTTATGGTAGGTACAAAACTGTACTTTTTTGTGTGTTTATGTGTTTGGTTTTCTGTCGTGGTAGGTCTATGTGAGATTGGAATTGTAGTGAGTGTGGTTTCCTTCTCCTCCTGACTGGTTACGCCAGTACTGAGTTGAGAGAGCTTAGCCTCCAGTTTGGCTATATGGTTGCATCTCTCACGTGTTGGAATTTGTTGGGAGGAGGAGAGGGTTGTCTGTGTACATGAGGCAGTTGTAACATTGGTGGAAGACTTGGCTTGGACACTCAGCAGAGGACGTAACTCTGCAGTTGTGCCAGTGGGTAGCTTTACTGGGGACCTGAGGAGAGACCAAGAGGGAAACACAGACCTGGGCTGTGTGTGTTCCCTTTGTGCTCTTAAGGGAAATTGTGCTTGATGCAGAGAGCTACATCTGGAATTATTGGGTGTATCCATTTTTGTTCCAAGTGAACGTCCCTCTCCAGTGTCAGTGGTGAGGACTGAGGCTCCTTGATTACTGGCCCAGAGTCAGGATGTCACATCAACTAATAGGTTAATGATAGAACTATAGACTGTATAAAAATATTTTTACAGTCTAGGAAATCAGAAATTGAAGTCATTGCTTGTTAGTTACATTAGACCCAAACGTGAGTAGGGAATAACAAAATGGAATCCTTATAACAAAACAAGCACGAGTAAACTGGAGAGAGTATAGTGGAAATATAACAAGGGCATCCATGGATGTGAAAATTTAAGCTATTATGAAAGACAAAAATATCTGAACTTGAACTGTGTCTCATATAGATATTTAAGAGGTGACTTATTCAGGTATATTGCGCATTTAGAGACAACTACAAAATGTTTGAGGTTATCAAAACATAATAGAGATCGTCAGACAATGTATGGAGAAGATTCTATAAGAATGAGAAGCTTATTAATTGGTTCTCTGAGAAAACAGCTGATGCATGGAACAGACTACCAAATTATATTAAACCAAACACTAGTTTAGATATTTTTAATAACAACCTGGACACTTATTATGGAAACGACTGGTTTAGTATATTGCCAGACTAGAAGAGGATTAATGCTTGTGCTTGAAATATTTGTATGTAAGTATGTTTGTAAGTATGTATCACCAGTACCCAGGGAATCATATTTCATAATGGAATTCAGTCCCCAATACCATTAACCAAAGATGAACAGGAACTGACAAGGCAAGCAAGACCTGAAGAATTTCCAAATTTACTACCAGAAAGGGATCCACCCAAGCTCCAGACTAAGATCTGGAACCACAGCAGCAAACCACTCTTGGACATAGAATCGAGAGTTCTGTAGAAAGGGATGACCTTCTTCCCACATAGTAAGAATAATCTGGTAGAGTCCATCGTCAATCCAAAGCTTTACATTAGGAAGTTAAACCTGAAAAATATTCTGGATAACCCTATTTTTAACAAGGTTTTGTCGCTGTCCAAAATGCCTACAATATCCAAGGTCTTTTGAAGACTCAGTAGGACTTGGAACTAATTAGAAGTAAGCTGCATGAATTTTTAACTGCATCTTACCCAAATAATCTAAACTTTTTCAGTATTCCTAAAGTTGGCAAAAGTTTGAAAGACCCACCCTATTGAGAGGTAGAAGAGGGGAAGAAGGTACACAATGGCACCAATATCTATATATCTAAAGGTTACTATCAAACCCTTGGCAGCCTATGACAAGTCCTTTGTATTAGAGACACTGGATTTCTACCAAAAATATGAGACATAAACACAACTGACGACATATTTGGTCACCATTGATGTAGAGGCCATTTTTATTATGCTACCCCACCACTATTGTATCAAAGCAATGGAAGAGGCATTAAACAGTAGGACAGGGGTCTTACCAGGGTGACTAGAATTTTCCACCAAATTATTGTAAGCATTCTTGGATAACAACTACTTTAGGACCAATGGCCAAAAATATAAACAGACTACAGGCATTGCCATAGGGGAAGCCATGACTCATGGTCCAGCTAATGTAGCTGTAGGAGATTGGGAAGACCAAACTTTCAATAATTTGGAATATCAATGCTATGTAGCATATTATATTAATTTTTAGACAACTTCTTTATCTTATTTTATGGTAATGAGGAAAAACTTGAGGTATTCTACAGGTACATAGGCAGCTCTATCAGTTTAATTAAATTTACAACCAGCCAAAGTAGAAAAAGTAAACTTTCTTAATCTAACCATCCAGAAAACAGGTTTGGAATGGCTCCTGTCTTACGACCTTTTCAGAAAACCTACTAGAGAAAACATGCCATTTATTCCATGCCACTAGCATGTATCCTCTAATCACTAAAATAAGTGTGACCAAATCTCATGGAATGTGGATGGCCAGAGTGTCAAGGTAAATATGTAATTTCATCAACAATATCAATGGTCTCCAAAGAGACTTCTTCATTAAGGGTTACAAGTTGAGGGTAGTACAGAATATCACTGAAACCATCACTGCACTAAAACAATCAGACAATGGATTTATTCTTGAACCACCCAACAGATTACATTGCAGATTTGGGAACTTGTACACAGATCTCAAAAGAGAAATCTGTAAACACAGCATGGCCATTACCTTTATCCAGGACCGTCTAGCAATGAAGAATATCATGCAGGACAATGGCATTATCACAGAGAACAATAAACAAGTTTGCAAACTAATTGTACCAGGGCCTAGTTTCATGTTTAGAAAGGAAAATGTGTCAGAAACTACCTGGAATAGAAAGACTAGGAAAGGGTTGCACATACCAAAGGCATGTATGATGCAAAACAGCAAACTGCAATTTTTTGTAATTAGATGAGTAACTCAAACCCCTTTTCCTACTCCAGCACAAGGAAAAAGTACTTCAGAAAACTGAAATCTGACTGTAACACTGAAGTGGTTGTGTACTGAGCTAAATGCAAAAGTACCCTGTCTTTTATGAATGACAGTTGGTCAATAAACTAAAAATCTGCATTACCCAGAACCTGTTGGCAATAAGGCACTATGTCTCTAGAAATGCAATAGCTAACCTCAGTGTAGAAAAGGGTAGACACAATTGCTTTGTTTAATGTTCTGCATCTGGTGAATAAGGCACAACTTGTGGTGAATAAAAATGTCCTACTTGAAACAAAAGAATTAGAATAGCATGTCTACCTAAATGCCTGTAATAAACCTGGACTTAACAGCAGTTTTTCTGTAAAAAAAAAAAAAAAAAAAAAACACATGTCCTGCACTGTTAAGAAGCCTAAATCATAAGCTTTTTTCTACTAATGATGCACCTTCTTTCCACAATGAAGTACAAGGCTCCACTGGATCATTTTTACCACCCATTTACTTCACCAAGCTCTACATGGTATGTTTTCTCCAAATCAAAAGAAAGTTACTGTGCCTGGGCATGGATCACTGTGCCCTCCACAGGGACCATTTCTGCCCTGGTATCTGGCTGATTCACTCCTTTCTGCTCTGGGGAAGAAGAGAGGCTTCAGACTGGAATCAAAAGACAGACTGTGAATGGGAGACCACAGTGCTGTAACAGGAAGAGGACTACATTCAAGCCTAACTCAACCTACTCTTGTGTGCCTCTGAAGCACAGCTGGGATACCAACTCTGAACTGTCTAAGTCAGATTACCACTTGTTTTTCTGAAAGATTTTGATTGCTTCATTTGGTCTTACATTTCACATTTTATTTTGTAGGCTATATAGGTAATATTTATCTGTTTGGGGCCAAAGGATGATTTCAACAAGTTCCTCAAGTGTTTCTACAATGTTTTCTTTATAATTGTCTCAGTTTTTCATAGGCTTAAAAATCATAAGTTTCACTTGTTATTACAATTTTTAGCACACTTTTTACACTGTATCTTAGGTAATTGCTTGTATATTTTGGTAGCAAAGTTTCATTTTTGGATCTGAGAAAGCTCACACTAGTCTGGCAAAGGCACTCCCTCAAACAAAAACCCTGTGCCACCAGAGCTGGCACCAAAAATAATTTGTTAATGGTTTATAAACACAATCTGCCCCACAAAAGGCACTGATACATGGCCACTGACTACTCCTCTACCTAATACTGGAGTCCTCACAAGGACAAGTTGAAAATCTGCATCAAATTGTCCACCAGTCTTATGGACTGCTTCGGCTTATCTCTTGGCTGTACAGAGCATGTAGGTATTTAGTTTAAAATCTGATGAACTCAGTACAACAATGAAAGCATTCATCCCAGTAAACATTTGATAAAGGAAACCATCACACAGCTAATCATTGAGAGTGCACTTAGAGAAATGATAGTAGGGTCTATATTAAATCAGCGAATTCTTAAAAAAAGCGAACGCTGATTTATCGACTCTATGTAAGTGAAAGCTTACAATCCCAAACACTTAAAACAGCGTTTTTTTTCCCCAGGGAAAACAAATTGCTGTTCCAAAAAAGAAAAAAAAAAAACTTTAAAACCTTACATAAAGTGGGGGGCTCCCCTGATGTGGGAGGCTGACCCCCACACACCCTCCACTTAAATATAGCAACTCTGAGATCGCACTACAGTGACACAAATGGCAAAATAATGAAGGTGGCCAAGCGATTTCTTTCCCAGGGAAAGAATTTGCTTATATGCTGTTTCGGTATTTCGCCGTTTCGTGCTTTCAAGTTCGATCAAGACGTATTCAAAGAATATAATATATAATAGGGAACATGATATTATACCTTCACACTGATCTGCAATACACTTCTTCCAGAATAATGCATTTTATATGGCTTATCACTTTAGATTTGTATTTTTAGTATTCAAAGACTTCAAGCATACAAACTTCCTACAATTTTTTGAAGTCTCAAGAGTCCAAGTATTAACTGTAATCCCCCAAAATGTTGACATGGCTAGGGGTTATGCAAATAAATTCTATACTTACCTAGAAAATTGTATAAATCTGTCAGCCCCTAAAATCTAAAAGTGGGAAGGGTAAGAGCAAACCAGTCTGATTGCCTACATTCATAAATAAACATTGCAATAAAGGTGAAAAGCTCATTAGAATATATAACAAAACTAAGACCCACAAATTAAGGTCAACAGCAAAAGTTTATCCAAGGTAGTGAAAAATACCCTCAGGAAAACAAAAGCTTCCTGTGAACTTAGGCTGACATCAGAAGGTAACAATAATTACAAATCCTTCTTTACTTGCATCAGAAAGTTAGGAAAAAAAACAGTACTCTAAATTCATGTTCTACCTAGTTTGATCAAGTGGATATTATAATTATATTAGCTAACAGATGCAAAGCAAATTTCACCTCAAAGAAAGTTGTACTAAATCTAAAGATACCTAAGGATCTCAAACCCTCTCTCTTCATAAAAGAACACCTGTTAAACGTACTCCGCAGAACAAAAATTACATTCTCTATGGGACCTGTTAACATATTAGGCTGTCTGCTGAACAGCATCAAACATGCACTGGTGGACCAACTCCAAATGTTCAACTTAGGCTTATCTGCAGTTTTGTACACAATATTTCTGATGCTACCTCACAAAGGTAGCCGCACCACAGACTCCCAAGAAGAGAAAGACAGAGGGACTGCCGGAATTGTTAAAAGATTTAAGTGTGATGATATGTAGAAAGTTTCAATTGTTTTGCATCCGCAATATTATTTTAGACCTGCTGAGTAGAGCATAGTATTTGCATTCTCAGCTACCAAAAGATGGGGAATGGTCTTAGCTCTTTGTTACTGCCCTGCATGAGTTTTCTTTGATTCTTTCATTAGTTTGGTTTCCTTCTCCTCATGTGTATGTACGTAAATACATATATATATATATCTGTGGGTCTTGTAGGGCACTACATCGAATGGCAAGTGCTCTGACGTGTACTATATCGATGACTACCCTGGAGCAGACTAAACCAATTTCTTAGTTGTATATACTAACTCTGAAGTCTAACAGTCCCTGGAGAAATATTCCCCCACTCAGAGATTGTTGATCTCACACACCTGTTAAACTGTCTGTATCAACCAACTGATGTTGATCTACTGTGTGTCAGGGCACTTGCCATTTGGTGCAGTGCCTTAGACCCATATAGATATATGAAGAATCCATAGGTTTTTATTTTGTGGCTTGTCACAAGGACAAGGTTCACTTGTATGAGTAACACACACTGTATACTAAATATATAAATACTAGAAGATAGAAATGTTCTTGTGAATAAACATAGGATATGATGCAGTAACAGCAGCCCACATCATAAACCACTAGTTGCCACAATCAGCAGCAAGCAATGGTCAGAGAAGACTCTAAGGTCAACAGAGACCAGGCTGAAGACCTGGGAGTTGACTGGAGAAAAAGAGCAAGAGTTCAATGAAATACTCAAGGCTCTAGCACCTCAGGAAAAAGATGAAATAGGTAGAGATAAGGAAGCATGTCTGCTCCTCAAAACAGTAAGTGTGAGGATTATAAAAAAGTTATGCGGCCAAGCTGGGTATGTAAATAAGGTCCAGTGGGGGTGGGTGTGCATCAGGGTTCAGCTCTGAGCCAGCTGCTGGTCATACTGGTAATGAACTTGTTAGCAAACTGATGAGGGGACAGATAAAAAAAATTGCTGTTTGTAGATGATGTGGCATTACAAGGAGACTCTGAACATGAACTTCAATAAATGACAGCTGAATAGAATGCAAAGCTGAAGGCACACTGGATGAATTTGAGTACATATAAGACATCTGTAAGCAAATGGGTGAAATCAGAAGAAGCTGAAAATTAAGACAGAAGAGAAAATAGTGAAACATGTTAACATCTTCAAGTATCTGGAATGCATACCTCTCAACTCTACAGATTTTTGGAGAATATCCAGATTTTTTGTCTCATATTTTTGGTCCATTTTTCATTAAATTGTGGTTTTCTGGCAAATTATTGGCAAATATTAAAGACTGAAGTTAAAGAATGACAGACATTTGAGTTTCAGACTGTAAACCTTTCAGAAAATTCATGGTAATGTAAAACATGTTACTCTATCAACTTTCTATGTTTGTAAGAGCAATATTTTAAAAAGTCCCTATTTTTGGGCCTTTGTCCCACTTTTTTATTCATGGCTTTGTCCAGATTTCATGCTCTAAAATGTTGAGAGGTATGTCTGGGAAGGGTGGTTGGGGAGAAGAAAAGTCTGAATGAGGAGGTCAAATTTAGAATCGGGGGGCTGCAGCCATCTGATACTGGGTGTCAGGGGTAGTATATGACAGAAGAATGCCAAAGAAGCTAAAAGGCAAGGTGTACGAAACAATGGTGCAACCAGTACTACTGTATGGTACAGAAACCTGAGCAATTAAGGCAGAGTAGGACAGACAAAGAAATGAGGACATCAGAGCAAAAGCCAATGTAATTCCCATTGCAGAGAAGGTCAAAGAGAATAGATTGTGGCAGTTCAGGTGCATGTACAGGAAAGAATAAAAATATCTTGTGGAGAAGATTTGGGACAGATGGAAAGAAGGCAAGAGGGACTGAGGACATACAGCAAAGAGAAGATGGATTGTGTGAGAGAAGACCTGCAGCAATCAGACGTGGCTGTCAAAGAAGGTGGAAGAGTGGCATTCAGTCGAGAGAGAGAGATGGTGATAGTTGACAAGACAGGCTGAACCCCATGTAGATGATATTGGAAATGTGAGGTTGTTGATGATGATGATGATGATGATGCAGTAATGTGTTTAAAAAATGGAATAAGGGGAAATCATAAGAAAATGCACAGAAGAGAGTGTTTATTTTAATAGAAAGGTTGAGGACCAATATGTAACAAACATTTTTACAATTTTTTTTTCCTGGAAATTAAGTAGAGACTTTAATAGTTGCAGTTCATTGTCAAACATCTCCCTATTGAAATGTTGGCACTCAAAATGCTGCGTGTCCAAAAGCCAACAAAAAATAAATAAAATAAGAGCATACTTATGTTGAACATCGCTCTTCTCCTTTAAACTTCTTTTTTGAAGGAGGGGAAAGCCCCCCCTGCATCTCCACTGTGGTGGGGCAAGCCCCCTTAACTTACATATACCAATTCTGAGATTGCCATACCTCACAGAAAAGGGAGCATTCCAGGAAATGGACATATTGGACTTAATGTATGTAAATGCTTTTTTTTTGTTGTCATTTAGTCTATGTGTTTTGGGAATCACTCTAGTGGGTTTTGACATTTCAAATGCTTACCATCAAAAACACATATGGATTTAGTTGGTGTTTTCCAAATCAAATACCCCATCAGAGATCAGCATTATTTTTGAGTTTCACAAGTATTACATTTATTTCACTGTCATGCTACCACTGGTTATTTTATTTACTATAAATCAACCCTTAACAAAATTTTAGGCAACTACTGAAGAAAATAAATTCACTTTTATTTTAGGATGGAAAAGGTACTGATGGATGAAGCCCAGGTAAGAAAGTATTGTAATATTTAAAACAGAATTATTTCCAAACTATCGATGCATTGTGTCTTAAAAGTTACTGTGATGGAAATTGTGGTTTGGAGTAAATAGTGTAAATGTGCCTTTCTGTGTGTTGCATTTTTATGAAATATATTTTAATCTCATTCTTCATTATCAGTAGGGGGACCCGGTGCGGTGCTGTTGCTGTGCAGAAGTGGAGACGGGGTAAAGAAGATGAGTGCTGTTATTCCAGTGTCTGCAGACAATGGAAGACTGGAAATGCCTAGGAAAGATATGGTTAATGTATGTACCAAGACAACTGAAGAATTTAATGGTAACAATGTCTATCAGGCGATGGCATCAACACATTCTTGTACTGAAGAGCTGGCACAGTCTGATCTATGTCAAAAGACAGTGGGAAATTATTCTGGTTTAACTGTCAGTCACAACAAAGATGAGGAAAAGCAGAGAAAAAATATAAAGGAATCAATACCAGAGTTGTTCACTCAGAAGTCTCTATTTTCTGTGGAAAGTAGTTTTGTAATTCAGACAAATTTTGGAACTTACACAACTGTCAACAGAGTCGACTTGGGCACTTCAGAGGTGCAGCCCATTCCATTCCCTAACTTAGATTCTGGAAGTAGGAAGTATGCACAGCTTCGTAAGCAGATTCAGTGGACTCAGGTCATAGAAAAGAAACTTCCTACCACCTGTTGGTCAACTGAGGTTGCAGTTCCTGAAACTGGATTTATTCAAAAAGAACGGCGTAGATGGAACAACAAATATTCAAATCCTGTAAGTAGAAAGACAATGGTTAATGGAATAGATGCTGTACAGGCTGCTTTTAACCCCAAACAGTTTATGCACAGATGGGATAATGGTAAGGAGGAGAACACTGGAATGGAAAAAAAAATATGGTAAATACGGATCTACAACTATGATAAAACATGACAGGATGAAAAATCCAAACATTGTCATGAAGGTTGGTCACGAGAAATGTGGAACAAAAGTGGATGTAACAATTAATGTTGGTTCAGTCATAGCATTATCATTATTATTGGCACTTAAGGACTGCATGGACTACTTAGACCTCTAATTTTTCACCTATTATCTGAGACAAAAATGCTTATTTTAACCACATTGTATTTTCCTATCCATTTACAAAAAGTGCCTTAAATCTATCACATATATCCTTGAACTCTGCCACTTTTTTTGATCCCATCATCTGTTTAGAAAAGCAGTTTTATTGAACTGCTGCTTCTGTAAAATATTACTTTATCATGTCTGTCTGAGCTGTCAAACCTTTATAGTCACAGTGTTTCCTCTTATTCTAATGTGAATGTTATTATTGAAAAAGAATGTCTTCCTGGAGGCTGTGGATTTACTTTTGAGGTATTTTAAGTACGTCTAAAAGGTGCCTCTATCTCAAAGTAATGTAGCACAATTGTTGTTTGCTACTGCATGTATAAATGATGTATAAAATTTGGAGGGACTTTACCATGAAAACTGCTGAAGAGAACTTACCAGCAGCCCTAATTGATATTACAGTTTCCATAATGTCTATACCTTGATGGTACAATGATATTATAGGTTCATAGGTAGGTAGTAGGCTATCGGCCGGAGGCCCTATGTAAGCCTAGCCAACAAGCTTCCCTGGCTTATGCCACCCAAGAAAGTTATTTTCCTGTGCCGCTATCGAGCAGAGACACAGAAGTGATCCCCGGGGTGTATTTCCTATTTCCCATCCACTCATCAAGATTTTTCTTGAAAAGTGCTAATGAAGAACTTTGCTTGACATAGATGGGTAGCCTGTTCCAGAGTATGGGAAGTCTCTGGGACAGGAATCTATCCCTCCAGCATGTCCTGTTTATTCTGGTGACAAGGTTTAGGTCCCTAGAGTGTGTAGCTCAGAGGGATTAGGATTTCTTTAGGTGTAGCATGTCCAACAAAAGAAACTTTATATGTTAGGCAGAGATCACCTCTGAGTAGGCGATATGCTACGGAGTAAAGCTGGAGTTTTTTGAGACGGTCAGTGTAGGGCATCTGTTTGAGGCCAGTAATTCTCCTTGTGAGGTACTTCTGCGGCCTTTCTAGCAGTTGAAGATGTCTTGTGAGGTACATTCCAAAAAGGGCATTGTACTCTATAATGGGTCTAATGAGTGTCGAGTAGAGGGGGAACAATGACCTCTTTTTTTCCTGGATGACAACCCTTTTATGATGAGGTGTGCCACATAGAAGGACTTCCTGACTACTGTGGTGATGTGACTATCAAAGGACAGACTACTGTCCACCTGGGTTCCGAGGTCTCTTATCACACATTCGGTGTTAAGTAGACTGCTGTCTATGTAGTAGTTCATGGGTACAGAGTTTTTACCAAAGAAGAAGACTCATGCAATGAGCTGCAGACAACCAGACTACAATGATGTGGTCCATCAAAGAATGTGTGAATCCTTCTCAAAGATGCATGCATATTCCTTATATCTTTCACAGGTTCATAGATACGTGCTAAGTTAGCTGCCCTTTGGGCCATTTTAAGACCAGCCAATTTACCTTTTTTGTACTTGAAATAACCAATCCCATTTGCTTATAGATTGGCCTTACCCATCCTATGTGCATCAATTATATATTACCCCTAATAAGAACAACTAGGATAATACCATGATAATTTGAGGTGGCCTATGCATGGGATAAAGCATTTAGGAGCAGAATCTGCCTATTAGTAGTACAGGGAGTAGTCCTGAGATTTTGTTTCCCATCCATAGATCTAAGTTGTAATTAAAAATGGACAGACATGACTTGGCTTTATGTGGATGGAGAGTTTGTTCCATAGCAGTGGTATCCTCTGCGAAATGTACCTCTCCATCCAAACCATTCTGGTGATGTTGTAAAAGAGGTTTAGATCTATAAAACAATTATTTCTGATGCCATTTGACTTGCTGATATGCAGTAAATCCATCAGTAAAGGGTCAGAGGATGCTTTGTATGTCAGACACAGGTGTAACCTCTTAGTGGTCTGTAAGTTACTGATTATAGTGACAGTGACAGAGCTTTGAGTTGGGCCATGTAGGACATCTTGTTTAGGTCTTGTATCCTTTAAATAAGGTATCTGTGTGGGAGTTCCAATTGTTGCTTGTGTCTGGACAGATGGATGCCAAATTTGGCATTATATTCAATGATTGGCCTAATGAGTATTGAGTAAAGGGTGTCAGTGACATTCCTAGATCTTAACATAATCTCTTTGTTTATAAGCTGTGCAATATAGAAGAAATTTATTACAACAATGGACACATGTTGGTCACAAGTTAGGTCACTGTGAACATAAATTACTGGATCCCAGACAACTGGGTTAGCTCTTAGGGGGTGTATTGTCAATATGGTTGCTCCCTGGGGTAGATGACTTCCCAAAGATGCAATAATGCATTTCTTTACCATTTAGTTTCAGACCATGATTTTGACATCAGATGTAATGGGATCCTATCTCGCCTACATTCATGACAGATGGGTTCGGAGCCGATCCATCGGCTCCGACTCGGCAACTTATACACTAGCACGAAGTCTCTCATTGGCTGGGCTACTCCCTATCCCAGGATGCACTACACCTGCTTCCCCAGATCTCGTTTGCTGCTTTACAAGCTGGACGTGGTCTCGACTTGGCTGGAGCTAAGTGTTTTTTTTACCTTTATTGGTCTTTGACCTTGGGGTTTTTTTTGTTATATATTAACCAAACAGCTGTTTTAACAGCTATTCCTTGTTATTCCTTACTATTTGCTACTTTTGAGTGTTTGAGTGTCTTCTGGTACTTTATTTTTTCAGTCGGGCAAGGCCCGTTTAAGTTAGAGGGCCTTTGCCCTACCTTTGTGTGCTATTTAACTTTTATTACCTTTTGTGGTTAATTGTTTTCGGGCCAAGCCCGTTTAAATTAGAGGGCTTTGGGCCGTTGGACTTGTTTTGTCTGTTTGTTTGTGAGGTAAAATTTTTTCTTAAGTACTCGCGCCAGTGTGTCTCGCGCTTGTCAGTTGGCGCAATTTTGTGATAGTGCTTACTAATTGTGGTAAAGTCATACTTGTTTAGGGCCTGTACTATGTCCAAGGAACACAAGTCAGGTTTTAAAAAATGCACTCGGTGCAGTTATAAAATGTCAATCACAGACAGTCATTCAGTCTGCGTTTATTGTTTGGGGCCGAAACATCTACAAGAGACTTGTAGCGTATGTCATGCTTTCTCTGCTAGAGTTCTTCAAGAACGCAAGAACAAGTTGATATTGAAAGGGCTTATAAAACCTTCGTTTGAGGAAGCCTTAAATCCTCCTGTTGCTTCCAAAAAGAAAAGATCGTCGGCACCGACAAGTCCGTCGGAGCCGACCTCTAAAAAGACTAAATTGACCTCTTCTTCCTCGGCTCCACTGACTTCGGGGCCGAGGGTCGAAGGGTCTGCCTCGGTACCTCCTACTTCGGCTCCATTGCCTTCAGAGCCGCAAGTTGGAGTATCGAGAGGTGAATCACCTCCATCAGTTCCAATGGCTTCGGAGCCGGTGGAAGTGTGCAGCTCAGACTCTTCCCCCTCGGCTCCGAAGAAGGCTCCTTCGGTGCCGATGGTGGTCCATGCTGTGGTGGAGTCTGTGCCGACAGTATTGGAGCCATTTCGGAGCCGGTCCCCTTCTCTCTCGGAGCCGAGAGGAAAGTCTTCTCGAGTGTCTACCTCCTCTAAATCCTCGAGACTGTCAGATTCGGACCTGGATAGGGTTTTACAGAGGCTTTTCCAATCTCCAGTGTTTACTAAAATGGTCTCTGCTCCAGCACAGTTTGCTTCGGAGCCGATCCCCCCTCCAACACATTTGATTCCTCCTCCAACCTCTTCGGAGCCGTTGGAGCCGGTGGTGGTGGAGCAAAGTGGAGCCATACGGTCGGAGCAGAGACCCCTTACAGGCCTTTCGGCTCCGACTATGCTTCCTACCCTGTCCTCCGGTTCAGGGTTTGGTACTGCGACCTCTTCAGCCGGGCCCAAGGGGAATACTTTGGGATTAGGTGCTTCGGTGCCTAGTCTTCCTCTCGGAGCATCGGCTGCTGGAATTCCCAGTGCCATCGTGGCCTCTAGACCAGTGACCTCCTTGGATTCTGGAGGTCCGGCCTTTGAGGCCATGAGGAGCGCGCTGGCCATGCCTTTGCCGGTTCAACAAGATTCTACCTCACCGTCCCTAGATTTGGAGACTGGTGCCTCTGTTGTGTTGCAGCCCCCAGCAGCGGGGCCCCAGGGCCTGAGGATACCCCCATCGGGGGTTCCCTTCTTCCAGGTGGTCCGTCCGAAACTGCTTCGGACGAACCCCCACGGAAGAAATTGTGTAAGAGGAAGCACGTAGACTCCCAAGATGAGTCTATTACATCGGATACTGACCTCGATGACGCAGAAGGGTCCCCCAAATCATCTTCGGATGATATCTCCTTCTCAGATATCTTGGAGATTCTGAGACAGAGAGGTGACTGGCAAGCCAAAACCCCTTCAGCTGAGGAGTCAGTCTTCCTCAAGGCCTTTGGGGCCCAGACTTCCGCCTCCTGGGTGTCTCTGCCCTTCGATGAACTCCTTGATTTGGTTTCTCGAAGGGTGTGGGAACACCCTGATTCTGTGGAACCGGTGCCTGCGAGGCCCAATAAATTTTTGTCAGCCCCCCCCCAGAAGGAATTTCTCACAAAGGGTGTGCCTGTAGATGCTTTGGTGGTGGCTTCTGCCACACAGCAGGACGTGGCAGAGGCTTCGACGTCTATTCATCCTCCTAATAAGGATTCTAGGAGTATGGATAGGTACGGGAAGTGTACCCTGTCCTCAGCGGCCTTTACCTTACGGTCGCTGAACTACTTATGTCATTTTACGAGGCTCCAAAGGGATCTTCTCAAAGAGCTAAATGACTCTATTGTTGGTAATCTACCTGAGGCGCTGGCCCGACTGTTGGCGCACAGATGACTACCCTTTTTCTATCATTAACTCGTCCATGAGGCTCATTTCGATGCGGCGAAGGCGAGTAGAGCTGCGGAACAGGCGTTGCCCTCAGGAGGCAAGCCAGGTTACGCTTGTGTTCGTTCACGGAGGCCTTCAAGTCTTCCTTCGCCGACGCCCCCTTTGATGGGTCATCTTTGTTTGGACCCAAGGTGAAGGACACACTAACTCAGTGCGAGCAGGAGGGCAAGACTTTGACTGCCATTGGGGCCCATTTTTCCGCTCCTTCCAGGCCTTATCCCAAGGCTGGGAGAGGAGGGAAAATGTGGTTTAAAAAATCCCAAAAGTCTTTCTCTACTCCACCAAGTGATTCCCCCTCCAGAGGCAGGGGGGGGGGGGAATTTTGGAAGACACCGCCCCAGAGGTGGCAGAGGCCCCCGTAACTCTGGAGACCGCGATTCCTTTCGTGGTTCTTCATACAACCAGCGTTACTGAGTTGTTGCCCGACTGTGCAACTCCGGAGCCAGTCGGGGGTCGCTTTGCGGCGCACCCACAAGCTTGGGAATCCATAACAAGCGATCGGTGGGTGCTTCGCATTATTGCCGGAGGATATATCATACCCTTCAACAAACCCCCCCTTTCTTTAAGGGAAATCCCGGACGTACCACCCAGTCAGCGGGATCAGGCAGCATTAGAGGTTTCAAAGCTGCTAGAAAAAAGAGCCATCCAGCCTGTCCCCATCGACCAGATCGGATCAGGAACTTACTCAAAGTTATTTTTGGTACCAAAAAAGACAGGGGACTTCAGGCCCATTTTGGACCTCAGTTCATTGAATCGTTTCGTAAAGAAGTCCAAATTCCGAATGGTCACTCTTCAATCTATTCTTCCTTTGCTGGAAAAAAATGCATGGATGTGCTCCATAGATCTCCAGGACGCTTACTATCACATTCCCATAGCTCAAGAGTCCAGGAGACATTTACGCTTCCGCCTCGGTGCCAGTCATTTTCAATTCCAAGCACTGCCCTTTGGTCTCACCACAGCCCCCAGGGTGTTCACCAAATGTCTGGCAGTGGTAACTGCTCACCTGAGAAGTCTGGGATTCCAGGTGTTTCCTTATCTAGACGACTGGCTCCTTACTGCCACCTCCGAGCATCTACTACTCCAAGCGCTCAGAGCCACGTTCACCTTGGGCCGTTTCTTGGGGATCACGTTCAATTTGCAAAAATCTGTACTACAGCCATCTCAGTGTATTACTTTCATAGGCGCAGACTTAGACACAAAAAGAATGCGCGCCTATTTACCGGCAGCAAGAATTCAGGTCTTACAAGATCAAGTCAAATCCTGTCTCCCCTACAAAGAGCCCCGGCCCATCGGATCCTACAACTGTTGGGCTCGATGGCGTCGACCATACTTTTAGTTCCCTTGGCCAGACTTCACATGCAATTTTACAATGGCTACTGTCGGTTCAATGGTCCTATCAGGAACTTCCCTTGAACCACTTAATCATAATCACGGAAAGTTGCCGTCGAGATCTTCATTGGTGGCTTCTCCAATCAAATCTCGACCAGGGGCGACCCTTTATACCTCAACGTCCCATTGCCACTGTGACTACGGATGCCTCCCAGGTAGGGTGGGGGGGTCATTACCTGGACAGGTCGGTCCAAGGCACATGGCAGATCCAGGAAACGCATTTGCCTATCAATGTCCTGGAGATGAGAGCGGTACTATTGGTACTCCAAGCTCTCCATCACGCTCTCCCACAGGGCCCGATTACTATCCTATCCGACAACATGTCGGTGGTGTGGTACATAAACAAGCAAGGTGGAACCAGGTCTTACCCACTATGCAGAGAAGCCATGAGACTTTGGCACTGGGCGGTAGCTACCAACCGCTTTCTAATGGCAACGCACATACCGGAGAAGTCCAATGTGATTGCGGACAGATTAAGCAGGACCATTCTTTTACCCCATGAGTGGTCCCTCAAACAGAGTATAGCTGCGAAAATCTTCGACAGATGGGGTCTTCCTTGCTGCGACCTGTTTGCCAGCCCTCACAATGCAAAATGCAGAGAGTTCTTCACACTGTTTCCTTCTCAGGGACAGATTCCCAGGGACGCTCTGACTCACATTTGGCCCCCCAGTCTTCTCTACGCCTTCCCTCCGTTCCCCCTCCTACCGAGGGTGATACAGAAGGCCATTTACTTGGAGAGCGAGATGATTTTGATTGCCCCACACTGGCCTCGTCAAGTTTGGTTTCCCTTCCTACAGAGGCATACGATAGAAGGTCCATGGTTTCTGGATCCGGTGCCAGACCTGTTGACTCACCAGTCAGGACGGCGTCATCCGTCTCTCAGGTCCTTGAAGTTGGCAGCATGGTTACTCCACTTCCATCCTTAGTCCGAGACAATGCTCTTTCGCCGGACGTGGTCCACATACTGTCTTCTTCTCATAAACCTTCCACCATCAAACTTTATTCCAGTAAATGGAAAAGGTTTGCCTTCTGGGCTCAAGAACGGGGTTTAGATCCTCTCACTGCACCAGTATCGGAGGTTCTGAATTTTCTGGCCTCCCTTTTTCAGTCGGGCTCTTCAGTTTCTACCATTAAGGTTCAATTAGCAGCGATCTCTAATTTTCATGCTTCTTTTGAACCTTCATTGATGTCTCACAAACTTTGTAAGGCTTTCCTTAAAGGGGCTTGGCTCCTTAGGCCTCCTTTATCTCAGCCTGTTCCCCCTTGGGATTTGAATATGGTTCTTGCTGCCCTAACTGCCCGTCCTTTCGAACCAGCTGCTACTTGTGATTTAAAATTTCTGTCTTGGAAAACGGCCTTTTTAGTAGCCATAACATCTGCTAGGTGAGTTTCAGAACTTCAAGCTCTTTGTTCTGATCCTCCCTATTTGATTTTTCACAAGCATAGAGTTTCATTGAAATTAAACCCTGCATTTATACCAAAAGTGGCCTCCTCTTTCTGTATGCAACAAACTATAGAACTCCCTGTCTTTTTCCCAGAATTCTCCAATAACGCAGAATATACTTTGCATCAATTGGACGTACATAGACAACTACGTTTTTATTTGAATAGAACCGCTCAAACGCGGAAATCAAATCAATTGTTTGTTTCTTTTGCAGTGAACAAATTGGGTCAACCAGTAACAAAAGCCTCCATATCTAAATGGATTAAAGATTGTATCATTTTTATTTATTCACAGGCTAATAAAGACCTTCCCTTTCCAGTCAAGGCTCATTCTACCAGGGCAATGGCTACTTCGTAGCTTTTCACTCCAAGTTATCAATAGATGATATTTGTGCTGCGGCAACCTGGACTTCTCCGCACACTTTTATTTCTCATTACAAATTGGATGTAGTTTCTCGAGGCAGAGCTTCCTTTGGTTCCACAGTTCTCAGGAGTGTGTTCCAATGAGCCACCCGGGATGTAGGTGCTAGGGACGCTGTCCCATCTGTCATGAATGTAGGCGAGATAGGATCCCATTACATCTTTTAGTTATGTACTTACCATAACTTCGGATGTATGGGATCCATCTCACATTCATAAGTACCCACCCTCCTTCCCCTTCCATTTGGATTTAGAGGAGCTGTAGTCACTTTTTTCTTGGCGTTCTTTCTTGAAGAACTTTAGTTGGTTATAGTGACTAATAGTTTTTTCTGTGTTTACATGGGTGTATGAAAGCGAACAAACAAGATCTGGGGAAGCAGATGTAGTGCATCCTGGGATAGGGAGTAGCCCAGCCAATGAGAGACTTCGTGCTAGTGTATAAGTTGCCGAGTCGGAGCCGATGGATCGGCTCCGAACCCATCTGTCATGAATGTAGGTGAGATGGATCCCATACATCCGAAGTTATGGTAAGTACATAACTAAAAGTTATTTGAGACGAACCTTCATGCAGGATGGCTAAGTCATTTGGGGATTTAATGTCATCTGCAAACTTAATTAGCCAGAGCCCTTTGGTATTTCAGAAAAACTTTCAAAACTGTTAGTACATTGCAGTCAACAGTTTATTGTCCTTTCCGAAACTTAGTCTATCCTGTCCTTTTCCTTAAAGAGAGAGTCTTCAGAAGCATGTACTACTGTATAATGTACTTAAAGTGGTATTTTTAATAACTATTTATACTGAGAAATAAGTTTATTTTCTTCTGGTGCTGTGTCCTCCTTTGCATTGCAGCTTGCTACTAGCCTTTATTACTGCTTTCCCGTTTTGCTTGACTGGTTTTAGGTTACCTAAATGTTTTCTTCTCAGAGGCATTATTTGGCATTTTCTACTGAATGTATGCTTCCAAATGTTAAATCATTCCTCCGATATAGCTGAATTACATTCCATAAAATCTGCACCATCTTGTGTGTTAGCACTGTTTTTTAATTTCATGCCAACAGTAAAAAATTTGCCTTCCAGGCTATGTTGAGTGTTATTTTTGAAGACACTGAAAATGACCAGCACAGGTAATAACTCCTGTACAATCCTGTTGGTAAGTATTATTTAATCTGATTGGACATTTTTTTCTATTACCCTTGTAATTGTACCCAATATTTTGTTTTTGCCGTTACCCTCCAGCCCAGCCAATTCTATTTTCTTTTCTAGTCTTCCCTGTTGTACTGTAACTTGTAGGCTGCACACACAGACTGTGTCATCCAATATCCTAGTTGACAGCTATTACATTAGTGAACTTTAAAATGAGCAGCATGAATTTTAACCCTTGCAATTGTACACAATATCTTGTTTCTGCTGTTACCAGTTTTTAAAGGATTTGAAAGATGGTAAACACTTCACACTCCTACACTTTTTCTTCTCTAACTGGCAAAACACATGAAGCATATAAAACTCCACGCACCCTAAAGAATAATGATTGGGTCTCACCAATAGTTATATGCTTATGTGTTCTTGACATAGATGCCAAGATTCATCTCAAGACCCAATCAGAATCCTTTAATTCTGGCATTATTAACTGTGATCATCAGTAATTTTCCAGAAAATCAAACATTTTAAGAAAGACAGGACAAACATATGAGGGAAAAATCAGTGACAATCGAGAGGTGTGTAAACTACTTTCAATGCTCCACAGTTCATTTCTTCCTTACAATTGAAATCAAACTGAAAAATTTTTACATCTGTATTGTTCTTACTACTGTCTTTTGAATTATTGTTCTTCGATAATTTATTAGAGAGGTTATTTAATGGTGCTACCAGACCTTCCTACAGTTCTTTAAGAAATTTCAGATGAATCGCTTTCCTCTCCATAAATCTATGCACCTTTATATTCTGGTACTCTTTCAGAACCTTTTCTTCTTTACTTTTCTACTTTTTGTGTGACAGTGAATCTCCAGTAACTTATTTAAGGTAAACGGAGCAGTAGTATTCATTTACAGGTCCTAATTTTTCTTCTCTTGTCTATTATATTTAGCTTAATAGTCCTTTCTTTTGCCCTTTTCCCTCCTGTTTCAGTAAACTGTATTACTCTTCCTTATGAATCAACTTGATAATGCTTTTCTTGTTTGGGGTGGTTGTTTTTCTTACTGATTTTCTTGTTTATTTCTGCTTTAATTTTTATTGTCCATTGCTTTCTTTTAAGCTTCTTCTCCTGTAACAATGTTATTTTTCTCTTCTATCTTTTTAGGATATTTAACTCAAACATAAATGATGTTCATCGTGTTTCACTGTTGCAGTCATTACACTTGGATTATCCTGCTGGCAGGCTACCCGCAGTCGGCCTGAATTCCAAAGTCCTGGTCCAGCGTCGGTTGCTGTCACCTCTTCCCTGACGTCAGTGCGCCAGGAGTATATAAGATGCAGCCGACGCCATTTTCTTCAGTCTTTCTTGCCGCGTGGTGCCCGAAGCAAAAGCAGTTTGCAAGTGCCGGTCGGCCGACTCCTGAGATTTTTGAATTTGAATTTCAGATCCGAAGTCTTCAATAAAGCTAAGTACCCCATTGGGGAAACTTTTTCTTGCTCCAGTCCGATGTCAGTAAAAGTTAACAATTGTATTTCTTGTGGGAAGCAAATACCTCATAAGGATTTTCATTCTTACTGTATTCCTTGCCTAGGCCCTGACCAAGATGTTGCTAGTTGTCGGTTTTGTGCTAGATTCAACAAACGCACTATTGAGCGTCAGTTCGAGTTTGCGTTTCATTACTTTGGCCGAAGGTTTAACTATATAATGTTGTTGGAACAACCAACAACCGGAGTCCATAAAAAGTGCAAGGACAAAGAAAAAGACAGGCATCCGAGGTCCAAAACCGACGACAAAGCCTCTTCTAGGCCAGCCGCCGGTTCGCTGGTTTTCAGTGAGGCGCTTTCGCAGCCCCTGACACCCGCTACCTCAGAGCCACAGGCCGCCTCTGATTCCTATGTGGAGACAGCTAGACCTCTGGAAACTCAAGGTATTGGGCCTATGGAAATAATTCCCTCAGATGGGTCTGGAGCAGCTGAGCAGGCATCGGCTTCTGAGGGTGTTTTCAGACCTACACAGCTTACTATCAAGACCTCTTCAGCAGCCAAGGCAAAGTCTAAAACACCTTTAAAGACAAAGAAACAAGTACAGCATTCTCCTGGACAGTCATCCATGCCAAAGAAGCAGATGCTCAAAATGTCCGAGGACCTAATTACTTTGATCAGGGGCTCCCATCCTCCTCCTGATAAAAGGCCTAGGCAAGACACTGACTATGACTCCTCTGACCAGGTTTCCATTTCTTCTAATTCCTCTTCAGAACAGGGATATTCTCTTCCTCCCTATGAGGACTCTGATGCTGATGAATCTATCCCTTCAGCCTCTCCTCCTGAGGACTACTCTTTTGGGGAAACCCTGCACACCATGAGGGAACATTTCCATTGGGAGAGCCAGGATTATTCAGAATCCAAGAAAAGGCTCAGAGACTTTCTTTTATTGCCTCAGCACAGGCCTCTTGCTATCCCCCCTGTACTATATATTGTTGATGATGTTTTTTCTGAATCCAGTTTGACTCCTGATTCTTCACTCCCTGCACCAGTTAAGCCAAATAGGTACTGCAGGGTTACAGATCCTCATAAATTTCTTTATAAAAACCCTGCTGCTGATCCAGAAACTATTTCTCAGGGTCCCAAAGGGGTCAAGGCTTCCACTGCAAAAAACCCTGTTCCCTCTGATAGGGATTCTAGAGCACTGATGGAGGAAACAGTTTACACCTCTGCTACTTTAGCTGTAAGGGCTTTAAACTGCCAGTTTCATATGCTTAAATATCAACAATACCTAATGTCTTTGCTAAAACAGAAAATGCTTACAAGCTCTGAATGTCCTGAAAACAAAGAAATGCAGGATTTATTGCATGCAGCTGAACAAGTGGGAAAGCATACTTTGCAGTGTGGTTTTGATTCATTAGAGGCATCTTGCAGAGCCACTGTTACAGGTTCTGTCATTCAAAGGCATGCTTGGTTAAAAGAACAGAGTTTACCTGATCATGTTAAAGCAAAATTATTGGATGCTCCATTACAGAATGATACTTTGTTTGGTGTTAAGGCAGAAGAGGTGTTAAAGAAAATGGAGGATAAAGCAAAATCAATGCAGACAGTAAAGGATTTCTTACAGGTTCAGCCACCTAGATTTAGCAGGAACTGGCCTTCTAAAAATTAGTCCTTTCCAGTGTCAGACAAGCCACAAAGAGGCAGATACAGATGCCCAAGAGGCAGATCTCAGCCCCAAGGCTCATACAGACCTAAACAATGGGGTACTTCAGCCCTCAAAGGCGGAGAAGACAAATCACAGCCTTATAGGAAACAGTCCCAATGACTTTCCTCTACAAATGCCAAGCACTTACCTTTTGGCTACACCCTTAGGGGGAAAACTAGCACTTTTCTCACAAAATTGGCACATGATCACCCAGGGCAAATGGGTACTGAATATTGTTTCTCAGGGTTACAGGTTCCACTTTCACACCCTACCAACGTCAGAATGTATGCCAGACCTGCCACAAAATCAGTGGCCAGAGGCACAAAAACAAATTTCTGCTCTCATGGACATGAGGGCTATTCAAAAAGTACCACAGCAAGAACAGGGGCAAGGATTTTACTCAAGACTTTTCTTGGTACCCAGAAAGGACAAAGCCTGGAGACCAATACTGGACCTGTCTATTCTAAATACTTTCCTGGATGTTCCAAAATTCAAAATGTTGACACTGCAGCAACTTCTACCCATGCTGGGCAAGAAGGCTTGGATAGTTATTTTGGACCTCAAAGAGGCATACCTGCATGTCCCAATCAGACAATCTTGCAGATGATACCTCAGTTTCATAGCTGGCTCAATGCATTACCAATTCTCTGCACTGCCCTTTGGCTTATCTACTGTGCCCAGGGTCTTCACAAAATGCCTGACACCAGTAATTGCATTTTGCAGACAAAAAGGAATTCAAATATATCCCTACTTGGACGACTGCCTTATTCAAGCAGAGAGCAAGGACATTCTACTAAAGCATCTGGCGTTTGTAAAAAGATTACAAATTTGCCTAGTGTACACAGTAAACGAAAAGAAATCAAAACTAGTGCCCTCTCAAGAGATAATATTCCTGGGTGCAAGCTTAAATACAACTGTCCAGATGGCTTATCTCATGCCAGACAAGCAAAGGCAACTGACTCATTACTTTCAAATGATGGCAACAAAAACCCAGCTACCTGCAAGAAAAATTCTGCAGGCTTTGGGCTTCATGGCATCTTGCATCCTACTAATTCCATATGCAAGACTGCATATGAGGAAGCTACAATGGTATCTAAAAAGTGTTTTGACTCAACATTGCCACAGCCTGGAAACAATAACTCTTATTCCCTGCCTGCAACAGGAGTTTTGATGGTGGGCACTGGTCTGTCACCACAACAAGGGACAGCCTTTCACTTTACCCACAGCCAGGCAGACACCAACAACAGATGCATCGGATTATGCCTGGGGGGCACACATGGCAGGAAAATGTATTCAGGGCACGTGGCCCGCAGACCAAATGCATCTTCATAGCAATCAAAAAGAGATGCTAGCTGTACAGAATGCCCTGACAGCCTTCAAGGATCTACTACATCCAGGACAACTATTACTAAAGACAGACAATACTACAGTTATGTGGTACATAAACAAGCAAGGGGGCACACATTCCTACCCGCTATGCAGGCAAGCCATGACTTTGTGGAGCACAACACTGACCTGTCAAGTACATCTGCAGGCACAATTCCTGCCAGGAAAGAAAAATACTCTGGCAGATGAACTAAGCAGAAACCTCATGGACCCTCACGAGTGGAAACTAGATCCACAGATCTTCAGCATGATAACAAGGAAAAGGGGATGCCCAGACGTAGATCTTTTTGCCTCCCCTCACAACTGCCAACTACAGAGATTTTGCACAAGGACTTATCACTCACAAGCATGGAAAGTGGATGCTCCATCATTCAGCTGGAAAACCCTAACAGTTTATGCCTTTCCACCACTGCCTCTCCTTCCCAAGGTACTCCTAAAAGTCAGACAAGAGAAGCCAAAAATGATTCTGATTGCCCCAGACTGGCCACGCCAGCACTGGTACCCAGTCCTAAAGAGCTTGTCTCAAGGCCCAGCCTGGACTTTACCTCAAATTCCTCATCTTCTGACTCAACAAAACAATCTGATCCTGCACAGCCAACTCAGAACCTTAAATTTGGCTGCATGGCAAATAATATAGCCACTCAGAACACACCTCTCTCTAAAGCTGTTATGGATGTCATTTTGGAAGCCAGGAGGCCCAGCACCAGGAAATCGTATGCAGAAAAATGGAAGAGATTCTGTGCTTGGAACCAGGCACAAGGACTTGAACCACTTGTTCCAAATATTCCTCAGAGTTTACAATACTTAACCGAGATGCTGGACAAAGGCCTATCGTTCTCATCAATTAAGAGCCATGCCTCTGCCATTTCAGCTCATTACAATACGGAACCTCCTATTTTCTTTCATCCACTGCTAAGACAGTACCTCAGAGGGGCAAAAAACATAAGACCCCCAAGGAGAGCACCGATACCTATATGGGACTTCAACTTTGTTTTGGAAAAGCTCACACTGCCTCCTTTTGAGCCAGCCAATACAGCTGATATAAAATTCTTATCATGGAAAACTGCTCTGCTCCTAGCAATAACTTTAGAAAGGAGAGTCTCAGAGTTACAGGCATTAATGGCAGTGGAACCTTTTATCATTTTTCATCTGGACAGGGTTTCTCTAAGGACAAACCCAACATTTATGCCAAAGGTAGTATCCAGTGTGGCTCTTAACCAAACCATTCACTTGCCAACAGTTTATCCAAATCCCCAGAATAAAGGGGAGAGACTTCTGCACCCTTTGGACATACACAGGCAGCTACACTTCTACTTGGACAAAACAAAAGCTTTCAGAAAAACTGAGCAACTGTTTGTAGCATATGCTGCAGGATCACAAGGAAAGGCTATCTCAAAGCAGACTATTTCAAAATGGATAGGACACTGTATTAGTTTCTGCTATGCACAGCATGGCAAGTCAGTGCCTAAGAATATTGGGCCACATTCTACCAGGGCAGCAGCCACTTCATCAGCCTTTCTCAGAAGAGTACCAGCCAAGGAAATTTTGGAGGCTGCAACTTGGAGTTTAGTGCACACTTTTACCAAGCATTATCACTTACCTCTTTACTCTAAATCCAGAGCAGGCTTTGCCACTGCAGTTCTGCAGGGACTCATAGCCACTCCTAATCCTATTTATTCCCAGCCGCCCTACCTCAGCTTTGGGATTCAACCCAAGTGTAATGACTGCAACAGTGAAACACGATGAACATAGTACAGTTGTGTACCTACCATAAATGTAGATGTTCGAGTGTATTCACTGTTGCAGTCCAGGTTACCCACCCTCCATCCCCCTTTCTTTGCTGGGACTTATCTATACCTCTCTATCCTATACAACCTATGTGGTGTATTTGCTTGTAGATGAAGGTATTGTTTTTATTTTACTGTATGCTTTTATAAGCAATATGTATTGCCTACCTTCTTGGGGGCACCTGACATCTGGGGCAAGAAAAACTGAAGAAAATGGCATCGGCTGCATCTTATATACCCCTGGCACACTGACGTCAGGGAAGAGGTGACAGCAACCGATGCTGGACCAGGACTTTGGAATTCAGGCCGACTGCGGGTAACCTGCCAGCAGGATAACCCAAGTGTAATGACTGCAACAGTGAATACACTCAAACATCTACATTTATGGTTGGTACACAACTGTACTTTTCTTGCTTGCATGTTGGCAGATCTGAAGTGCTCCCCTTGTTCTACCATACCACCTTTGTACATGCTTGCTAACACTTTTGTTCTCTCTTAATAGAAAAGTCCAATATTTCAATGGATTCAAAAGTTTAATAAGTTATCAAAACTCGATGGTAAAAACACTGCAGCAATGATGTACTTGAAGAGCTCAGCAGCAAGAAATTTCAGAAAGCAGGAATTGGAAAAGCAGTAGAGGCAAGCTTGAGCTAGATATTAATTGCAGATATTTTGCAGCTGCATCTTTTTATTCTAAATTAACTGAATCAGCTGCTTTTACCCCCCCCCCCCCACACACACACACTTCTTATTCTATGAAGTCTGTTTATAGCAGTATTTAGTGCAGGAAATATTTGGTTCAGTGACATAGTCTGCAACCTAACTGTACAGCTTGTCATACTGCACAGTAAGTCAACTTATTTAATTATTTTACTGTTATAGTATGCAGTTATGTACATGGGATATGCGCAATGATCTGGCAGTAGTGCAGTGCATAAAAATTCATTTCCCCATAAGGACTCACCCACAACAAAAGTGACACATTGGTGGACTGCACTGTATCTGTAAGGTTGGTTATTTGGCACCTTATAAATAATACTAATGTCAGGAAACAAATGGAAACAGTTTAAATGCACTTGCTAATGGCAAAAGGTGTTCATAATAGTGGATACAAAATAGTTCTGGAATGAGGTCTCACTGTACAGTAATGTTCCCTATGAATATTTATTTATTTATTGACATTTGATTACCAGAAAAGTCTGACTAGGTAGCAGCCCATTTTCAGTGTAGGCCTGGGGAGAAAAGCTCCATAGTATTACAAAACATTTTAAGAACAATAATTTTACAGTTTAAAATTAATGTAAATCACAAATATAGTTTAAATAATTATACCAAATTAGACATAATATGAAAACATTGGTTAGGAATAGATGCAAGTTATTTGACAATGGCATTTTAGCCAGTTTATACAGAAATTAGTATAATACAAACAGGAATTGCAATAGACTGCGTTGGTGGTGCTGCGGTAGCATTGTCGTCTCACAGTAAGATGTTGTCCTGTTCGATTCTCAGCTAGAGCATCTTCTGTGTGGAGACATGCGTGAATGGGCATAACTTCGTTGAAGGTTGTGTGTCAGGGCCGGCAACTCGGCACGTAAAAATCTAATGCCAATCATTAGCGGACCGGAGTTCTGCTGTGGCGACCCCCAATGAGGGAAAGCCAAAAGACACAACAACAAACAGGAATTGCAATACAAAGTGAGCGAAAAGCAGGATTATGGTATATTTACAGAGAAATTGATAGAAGCAGTAGTGTTGCTAGGGTGGGGTGAGTGGGGCAACTGCCCCAGATGCAAAGTGCTGAGGGCCTGGTCAACTGATCCTGATATGTAATGTAATACCAACTTTTCACAGCCAATATTACATTTGCAGTCAAATCTGAGTGCTATATAGCACTCCTGTTGTGGTCTAAACTATAGCAACTGCTTGCTACATTGCAGAAGACAATTTGCTACTGTTTAAAAGTTCGAAAAAAAATATTTTAACTAAAATCTAAACACTGTCCATGCAGTCAGTGTATAAACTGTGGCAATTATTTGCAAAATTTGTGCAAGCAGTTTGCTACAATTTATAAGATGATTTTTTTTTTTTTTTTTTTAACTAAAACATTAGTGTCGTAGCTATCTGTGCAGGCAAGCTATAAACTGTAGCAACTGTTTGCTATAGTTTGTAAGAACAAATGCTTATTTATATATATATTTTAATAAAAGGGAGGAAGGGTGGAGGCATGGGCACAGAAATGGGATGTAAATGGCTGGGCAGGAGGGAGGTGGGGATGCTGTGCATCTGGCGACCTGGCTGGTGTGGCAATTAAAGGAACATCCATTTTTTTCTTCCTTCAATGTAAGACCTTGGTGCAAGGAGCATGGATCTGTAATAAGCCACTCACTAGATCAGCTTAATACAGATACGGTAAAGTGATTTTTTTGTGGAGCAGTGGCTAATTTCATCTATGCTTCTTGACAGAAGTAAGGAAGTGAGTGAAGAAGGGAGAGTAAGGAGATGTAAGGTATGAACAGGTATTTGTTCACATTTAACTATATAGTTTATCCAGGTTTTGAGCAAGAGCAGAGCCAGCATTTGGCTAGGAAATCTTAGGGAATAGTTTTGAAGGATGAGAGGGAAGGTGTTGACCTGATGGATAGAGATAAGGAGTTCCAGGCCTTAACAACATGGTACAAGTACAGGCAATGTTAGTAGATTTGATTGGCTTGTGGACAGACAGGAGTTTTTAGTCACTGGATCATAGTTGTGTAGAATGTTATTTAGTGCCGGACAAGCAGATGGATTGTGGATAATTTTATGGGTGGTAGGAAGATGTGTATATGTTAATTGATGGGGTAGATCTAACCAATTAAGGCATTTTAATGCTATATAGTAGTGAGTTCTGAAAGGGTATGTACTGCAAATGTAACAACTTTGTTATAGTATTGTTCAAGTTTTGATTTTTGTGATGCTTAAAGGTTAGTAAGAATTGAAGTGACATAACAAAGTGTTGCAAGGAGATAAGTAGTGGTAAGTGTAGCTTTAGATGTTCTTTCCATATCACTGTTGCGGTATCCTTTACGTAAGGGATCTGCTGCCATGGATGGCCCAATGATTGGGCAGTATACCAAAGCCTTTAGGTCTTATAAACATTGTACATCACACATAAGGTGTAGAGCATAAAGGTGACATATGGATGCAGTTGCTCAGAACTTCTTTGCCATGAGTCCAAATGCCATTATCAAACTTCAGTCTGAACACCCTTTTGCTGTGCTGATTACCAAGCCTCTTTCAGGTAAGTGCCCCATTGAGGTTTCTTCTCTCCTTTTTTCACCTTTGTCTGGTGTTTGTGTTATCCAGGAAGGGAAAATGTCAGTGTCGGAGTCAGATTCCCCATAAAGACCATTTTGCTTAGGTGGTTCCCACGATCATACGTAGTGCTCTGTCTGTCAAGCCTTTGTCCCTAAGACCCTACAGAGTTGTTTGTCCTTCTTGTCCATATATTTTGATATAATGACTTAAGCTGTTGCTTCAGTGTGATATGACAGAATCCTACCAACCTGAGGGCCAGCTGTCTGCCAAGAAGAAGGCCAAAAAGATTAGGCCTGATCTGGTTGCTTTCTAGCCTCCCCTAGATTTCTCTCTAGAAGCTTGTGAAAGCTCTGATGACTGTCCACTGCTTGCCTCAAATTCTTCTGCCACAACCTCCAATGGAGGGTAGCATGAATCCAAACTCTCACACATCCTTAATGGCTTTTCCCATATCTGTACCTGACATTGAGGAGGGATCCTAGGCTAATATCTGAAGGACCAAGGGGAATTCCTCAGATTTTAGTGAGGGAGGAAATACCTACTACCATTATTGAATCTTGCCATGAGTCTGAACCTCTGAGGGTATGTAGGGCAGACATTCTGCTCAAGGAAAAGCAGAAAATTAAACATCTTTACCCTGTTGCTAAAGTTCCCCAATATGTAAGACAGGATTTTACTCGTGGGTCTTTTCAGTGCTTAAATGACCCTGAAGCCTCCTCAGGGGGGGGGGGTCACTCCCTGCTCCCAACTTGGTCTTCCACCCCTATTAAGAGGCCTAGAGAATTGGATTCCTTGGATGAGGACTTGGATTCTGAAGAGGAATCTCTTGCTTAATCTTCTGAAATTCCTTCCCCTCTATGGTTCAGATGAAGAGAATTCTTTAAGTCCAGATTCCCCTTGGAAAAATTTCTCATTGAGGATACTATTGCTTACAAAATTGAGTATTTTAAGTGGGATTGTTCCAAGGTCTCTGACATCCAAAAGAGGCATTATAAGTTCCATGTTCCTTTATTTTCTTGCCTGAAAGTTGAGCTTCAGTGGTGGATTCATCAACTATCTCAATCCAGGGTTTCCTTTCCAGGCTCCACCTCCTTCTCAGGAGCCATTCATGGATGCCTCAGACTTGGGGTTGGGGAGCTTTTTGTGGCCCCTCTGAAAGTCCAGGGTATCTGACCTTCTCATTAGAGGTCAAACCATATCACCATAAAAGAGATGAGAGCTCTTCTCCTAGCTCTGCAAGCATTTTGTTCCCTTTTCCATCCTGTGCCCCTCAAATTCTTCACAGACAATGCCACAATGATGGGGTATATCAACAAGCAGGTAGGTATAAGGTCCTGTCTGCTGTGCCGACTAGCTCATCAGCTTGGGGATCTAGCTGTCAAGTATCAGGTGACTCTTCAGGTGGTTTACATTCCTTCAGGGCCCAATCTAGTGGCAGATTGAGCAGGTCCAGAACACAGACTCACAAATGGATGCTTCACAGAGATGTGTCCCTGGGCATAGTCCATTGGTGAGGTATTCCTAGGATACATCTGTTTGTCTCCCCACTAAACAGACAACTTCCTTTGTTCTATTCCAGAGTCCCAAGTCATCTGATTTGGAAAGTGGACATCCTGTCTTTTCCTTGGAAGGGAATGTTTCCGTATGCCTTCCCCCCCTCCACCTTCCTCTGCTGTCATGAGTTTTGCACAAGATCTGGCAGGACTCTCCCAAAATCTTGCTGGTGGCTTCCTGTTGGCCCAGACAGCATTGGTTCCCCTTCTTAATCACTTGTCCAGGGGTAATCACTACAAGTTACTTCACCTGGTGGATCTTCTCATACAAGACAAATAATCTCTTATCCATCCTCACCTGTCCACACTTCAAATGACACTGTGGGAGATAGGGTTTTTTATTCCTTTTCAACACCCTTTTTTCTGTTGATGTGCTTTGGGTTCTGCAGGATGCCAGGAAACCCACTACCGGAAAATCATATATGTCCATATGGAAAAGATTTTTTGTCTGGTGCCTCTCTTGCCATCAGGATCCCCTATCTGTGGAGGTTCCTTTGGTTCTCTCTCATTTGTGTAATCTACTTTATGCTGGTTTGGTGTATTCTTCAGTTATAGCTCATCAATCAGCAATTTCTGCTCGTCTGTCCTTAAATCCTCCTCTGGCCTCTCAGTTTGAGGTTAAGTAATTTCTTAATAGCATCCTTCATATCGGGTCTCCCAGAAAGCCAGTTCTGACTTCTTCTGACCTCAACTTTGTCCTTGAAAACTTCAGCCAGGGTCCTTTTGAGCCTGCAGCTTCATCTTCCTTACAAGATTGTACTTAGAAGACTGTTCTTCTTTTGACATATACTTCAGCCAAGAGAGTTTCTGAACTTCAGACTCTCATGGCTATTCCTCCTTTTATACTTTTCCCACAGAGATAGGGTGTCTCTTCGAACTAATCCTTCTTTTATGCCCAGTGTGGTCAATGAGTTATCCCTTAATCACTCTATTCATTTTTCTTCCTTTTTTCCTTCTCCACAGTTTGTGTTGAGAATGTTCTTCATTCCTTGGATTTGGATAGAGAACACGGGTATTATTTAGATTAAACAAAGACAATTCTCAAGTCTGAGAGGCTTTTTGTTTCATCCTAGGACTTTGGGTTTGACAGTTTCTATGTAAACCATCTTCTCCTGGATCTCTAAGCCATTTCCTTTTGTTCTTTTTATGCCAATTGTTTTTCTTCATCTTTGAAGCGACATTCTACTAGGGCGGTTGCCTCCTCTGGTGCCTTTTTCAAGGTTTGGATACTAACACAGTGATGTCCTACCCACTGGGTTGAATAAGGAGAAAGTTACAGTCAGCTGCCATTCGGGTGCCAGGATCCACCACATAATGCATGCACTTAGGTCACTCCACAACAGGTACAGATATGACTCTGTCATTGTCCATGTTGGTGTGAATGACCTGAGATATACCTCCCTGGACTACATGAAAAGAGACATAGAGAAGCTCTCTGATCTTGTAGCCCGGCAGGTATGACCCTAGCTCTGAGTAACATCCTACCATCACCCAGAATTATAATACAGTACAAGCAGAAAATGATTGACTTCAACAATTGGCTAAGTTTCTGGTGTCATTCTAAGGGGATCCAGTATCTGTCTGCCTGGGTTGATATGATCAACAGACCTTGATGCTTTGCCAGAGATGGCCTGCACCTGTCACCCCAGGGATTCCGGATATTGGCCAAGGCTGTTGCCACCCCTGTAGTGCCTTTTTTAGGCAATGTCCTAAAGACATAATTACCACCATAACAGCTACAAGCAAACAAAATCTGAGGGTTATGCTACTCGGTGCTAGAACTCTAAATCTCAAAATGCACATGCTTGAAGCACTCCTTAAAATGGAGAACATCAACATCTGTGCAGTGACCAAGACCTGGTTCAAGGCTCCGGAGAGCACCAGAGCACTACCAGGCTATAATTCATACCACACCTCTCGGCCCATAAACCTGGACCAAAGCACTAAAGGCGGTGGTGTCTCCATATTCATAAAGGATATGCACACCTCCAGACTAGTAGCCTAACATAAACGCATCAGAGATACTTCAGATACAACTAACACTGGGTAAAACTGCAATCCAGGTTGTAGCCTGCTATAGATCCCCCACCATGTCCCAAGACTCCCACTCCACATTCCTAAATACACTGGAAAATATTAGGGCACAACCCAATACCCTTATACTGGGAGACTTTAACTATGCCTCCATTAACTGGGAAAATTACTCATGTACCAACACACTTGCTCAATGTTTTCTGGAATTCATTAATTCCAATGCCCTGAACCAACTCATTCTTACCCCCACCAGAGGTAGAAACAGCCTTGACCTGGTCATTACTAACATGGGTGACCATTGCTCTACACTAGTAATCAACTCCTCCCTGGTCAAATCTGACCACAATCTAATCACCATGGATATCCACATCCCACCCTCACACCCCCTACAGGAAACCACGATAAAAACCTTCTCCAAAGCCAATTTTGGGCTTCTAAAAACAGAGGTGGCTAACTTCACGTCACCCATGCAAATGAAAAATAGGTGCATGACTGCTGAATCATACACCAATACACTGTATGGCACATAAACAAGTGTATCGAATGGGCCATACCAAACAGAATCAAGATGCTCTCCTCGAAAAAAAGGAAGTCAGTCTTGTGGTCTCCCACCATAAATAAACTCTACAACAGAAGGAAAAAACTGTTGCAGTAAAGGGTGAAGTCCCAAGACTGGAAAAATTCCTTTGTTAGCCTCAGCAAAAAAACTGAGATCCATCATCAAATCCTCTAAAGCTAGCTATGAAAACAAAATTGCTACAGATTCTAAAGACAACCACAAGGCATTCTATAGTTATGTCAAGAATCTACATGGCAATACTCAGATCTGCTCTGAGTTACAGCACAATGGCAATACATATACAGAACCAAATGATATTGCCAATATATTGGCTGACAGGTTCAGTGTGAACTTTACCCCCTTTTCACCCCCTAAAGTGCCTATCACAATACCTGAGGAATGCCAAGTCCTTGTTATCATGACTACACAGGTAAAAACTGCACTGTCCAAAGGCAAGAATACAGCTTCCATGGGACCTGATAATATCCCTGGCTGTGTTCTAAGTGAATTACAAAGTGAACTGGCACCACACCGGAGTACTCTGTTCAATCTCAGCCTCATTTCAGGCTTTGTTCCTACCCAATGATGCACTGCTATGGTCATTCCACTCCACAAAGGGGGAGTGACTACAGACCCTAGGAACTACTGCCCCATTAGCCTAATGAGTGTGATATGTAAGGCTATGAAGTGCATCATCATGGACCTTATAAATAAGGACATAGGAAATCTCCAAACTCTGGATCCCACACAGTATGGGATTGTAAAAGGTAGATCATACCTGCTCAACCTGATAGACTTCATAGAGTCAGTCACCAAAGCTGTGGATGTGGGCAGAGTAGTTCACACAGCCTGCTTAGATCTTACCAAGGCCTTTGACACCATCTCTCACTCAGGAATCATAGATAGACTCACTAAACAAGGCATAAACCCCTATGTAATAAGATAGGTTGCTAACTGCCTCACTGATAGAACCCACATTGTGAAAGTAGCGGACTCCAAATCTGACTACCAACCAATTACAAGTGGTGTCCCACAGGGGTCTGTCCTAGGTCCTCTCCTGTTTGGCATCTACTTCTTTGAAGTTCAAGCCAACACAAAGGGACTCTGGCTGATCAAGTTCGCAGATGATTGCAAACTGGGAGCCATTATTGATTCTCCAACTGATGTACACATTCTGGTGCCAGAATCATGGCCTTAAGTTCAATGCCAAAAAGTGCATTGTCATTCCCTTTGGGAAAACTTTGGTGCCCATGAACTACCACATAGGCGGTAGTGAACTAAACACCGAAGCTCTGATAAGAGACCCAGGGACACAGGTTGACAGCAGCCTTTCCTTTGATAACCATATTACCACTGTAGTCAGAAAATCCTTCAATGTGGCACATCTTATTGCAAAAAGTTTCTCATCCAGGAAGAAAGAGGTCATAATCTCTCTCTACCCATCCCTCATTAGACCTATTTTAGAATAAAACATCCCATTTGGTATGTACCTCACTAGACACCTACAACAACTGGAAAGGCCACAAAAATACCTCACTAAGAGGATTTTAGGCCTTAAGGCATATGCCCTATATGGACAGACTCAAAAAACTCCAGCTATACTCCACCTCATCGCCTACTTAGAGGCGATCTCTGCTTGACCTACAAAGCCATGTCTGACCCAGAGCTGCTAGATATGCTACACCTAAAAAAAATCCCAATCCCTCCATGCCACATGCTCCAGGAACATTAACCTCATTACCACAATAAACAGAACATGCTGGAGGGACAGGTTCCTAACCCAGAGACTTCTCATTCACATCATGCAGAGCACTTCACTGGCCCTCTTTAAGAGAAATCTTGATGAGTGGGTGAGCAATAGGAAAGTCACCCCGGGGATCACTTCAGTGGCCTTGCTTGACAGGGGCATGGGAACTAACTTTGGGCAGCATGATGCCAGGGAATCTTCTTGGGCTAGGCTTATATAGGCTCCAGGGCCATTAGCCTAGTACACACCTATGAACTCCATCCTTCAGGATGCTACTTGGTCCTCTGTTCATACTTTTCATTAAACATTACAAGTTGGATATTATTTCCAGGACCAAGGCAAGTTTTGCTAGGGATATCCTGCATGGGTTTGTAGAGAGTTCTTGTATGCCTTCCTCCTCTCAGGCTTACTTCATAGCTCTTCTACTCCGCTATATGTAAAGATTACTGCAACGGTGATATAGAAGGATGTCGTACAGTTGTTTAGAATCTTGCCATCTCAGTAGATGTCCTTCTTTTCAGAGTTGCAGTATTCTGTCATTCCCTCCTTCCCCTTCTGTTGTAGCTGTTGCCTTGTATTATTATTGCCCCCAGCAAAGGGGGTTCTTATTCTTTTTCCTTCTGCCATTTTTTTCTTCTTGATGTTCATGTTCTGTCTTGTCCCTGAGGGTATTATGTTCCTCCTGGAGCATTTCAGTTCTGAATGTTCGTATCTGTACATCACCTTTATGTCCCATGCCTCACATGGGGAGCATATGTGTGATGTGGAGTGCCTACAAGACTTAAAGGCTCTGGTATGCTGGCTGGGCATTTGGGCTATCCTTGGCCAGAGATCCCTTATGTAAAGAATATTGCAGCAGTGAGGAGAAGAACATCTATTCTTATGGTAAGATTTTACACAACTGTACATCGGTGAGAAAGTTTTTGGGTCTATAAAGCATCCCTAGTTTTCATGAGTTTTTCTTAAGCAATTTTGTATATGTAGGTCAAATTTAAGATTATCATTAGTTATTTCTAATAATTTGCTATGAAAATCACTTCACTGGTGAGAGGACTTTAAATTATGTTTTTTCATGGGAGAGGGATTTGTAGTAGTGGTAGTTTTTTTTTTCTTGAGCAAAAAACTGTGCTGTTAAAGCTACTTGAGTATTTTTTTTGGACTATGCTATGTTGTCAAATGTGCAAATTAGTGTGGAGTCATCTGCATAATTATTAGGGAGTCATGTTGTGGGATATGTGGAAGGATGTTGGTGAGGATGCTAAAGAGAAGGGGACCAAGAATACAGCCTTATGTGGTGACTGCGAGGTTTGCAGAGAGGGTGGAGTGCCATTTTACTGACTGATATCTGTTGGATAGGTAGCTTTTGAACCATAAAACGCTGGGCTGAGAGACACCTAATGAAGACATTTGCAGCACAAATTTGCTGTGACTACCTATGCTGAAGGCTGTAGACAAGTCTAGAAATAAAGAGGAGACTAGTTTGCCTTCATCTCCAGCTTTATTGACAGTATCAATATAGTTTAGAAGTGCAGTGTTAGTACTTTGGGAAGGACAGAAGCCATGTTGTGTGGGGGGTAAGAGTTCTTCCTGCAGGAGAGAGCTTACCAATTGTTTTTAAATACATTATTCAAATATTTTGAAGGGGAGGGGGCATAAGCTTGCTATATATGTCTGAAGTTAGTAATGTCTGTTGAACTTCCTCCTTTGTGCAGAGAGATAATCTGAGAGTTTTTCCAAAGAGGATGAGTGCAAGATTGCTGGATTTATCTGTTTATATAAGGATTAAGACAGGGTAAGCATTGCTATCAGCTGCTATTTTAAGGTATTCACTTGAAAGATCTTAAGCTGAAGTAGAACATGGTTTGAGTTTGAATTGTTTTATGTTGGATGTGTGCATATATATATATATATATATATATATATATATATATATATATATATATATATATATATATATATTAGACTAGTGATGTGTGCAAATATATATTAGAATAGTGAATAAGCATGTATTTTTTGCAAGTTATGTAGACAGCAATTAATGTAGCTATGTTGACTGTTATTACCTTCATAAAAGGAAAACTTAAATATTACATTTGTGTACTAGATTATTATGTATTGAACATCACCTAGCAGTCTCAGTGATACATAAGAAAGCCAATGATTGCATTTCAAAGCACATCAGATTAGATGGTAATGCAGCTGTTTTGTGGTGCAAGTCAGTATGGTTGCAGTACTTTTTGAATAATTGCAGCTGTTTATTTATCAAACTGATATACAGATAATAGATGTCCATCATATTGTTCAGTGCTCCAATAGCTTTAGCTATATGGGTTATATCCTGCCAAGGATATAACAGCCAGCCAGCTCACAAAGCTACAGGGTACCTTCCATGCACCCAAAGTGTCAAGCATCTTGAGCTGAACTGACTACAAGACAGGTTTGGGCACCAAGCCCTGCACATTATTACTGCCACAGGAGAGTACGCTTCTCTGTGGCCTTCAGTGATCAGCAGTCAACTTGTTACTATTCCTCTGCCTGACAGATAAGTTCCTTTTGGAGAAAAAAAACTTCCATTTCTAAATATTGTTTGTGTTTTATCACTTGCTTTTTCAGGAAAGTCATTTCAAAGATAGGAGTTTTGTTTTAATGGATTGTCACAAGACTGTATTATACTATTAAATGGGAACTCTCTTTTTTTCTTGTTAGACTAAAAGTTTTGTAAAGGCACTGAAAAACATTTTTTTTCCCTGTGGAGAAATTGTGATTATTTTACTGTTTTGTAACTGGCAACATGTTTGAAAAGTGATTTTTACTGTAATAGTGACTTTTAAAGACTTGCTTGTCTTCACCATGAAAGAGGCAACATTTTTGATATGATTATGGAATAAAGTACCGGTACTATGGTTAGTCCTTTTTCCAGCTATAAAAAGTTCAAGTTAATCAAATCTGCCTTTGCCCCCACAACAAACTAGTGATTTGCCACCCCTGCTGGTTGGTGACTGCTGTGACCATTCGTTGTACTTCAGACCACTTATCTTTTACCCTGGATTCCTCTGATGTAGCACCTACAGCCAACATGGACCATGGGGTTTAACCACATCCTCTGCAGCTGTCTTGGTACCCTCAGTGGGCAAGGGAGAGACACACTTGGTAGTATTGGGAGAAGGAATAGGGAGGGCTTCTCTATTGTGTCAGAATGCTGTCACCGTGCTGAGGGAGCTGCTGCTGCCATTAATAACTTGTTTGGTCCCATTTTCCTGTCAAAAAGATATGGAAAACAAAGCATGTGTCTATTCCTCCCCAAGTTTCCTTAGATAGGAGTAGTGTATTGGGCCTGACTCAGGCTTTAATTCAAGCTATTTAAACTTCTTGTGAAGTAGTTTCTAGTAAAAGAAAAAAAGGGGATACCTCCTTTCATAGGTTGGTACTAGACTATTGGCCCTAGGGCCTATAGAAACCTAGCCATAACAATCCTCTGGCTATTTCTTCCCACACTATTTACTTCCCTGGACCCCTGTCTAGCAGGGTGACTGACATGATCCCCTGGGTGAATTTCCTTTCTCTCATCCAATCGTCAAGGTTCCTTTTGAAGAGAGCCAAAGAGGTGCTCTGCTTGACATGTATGGGCAGTCTATTCCAGAGTCTGGGGAGTCTCTGGATCAGGAACCTATCCCTCCAACATGTTTTGTTTATTGTGATGACAAGGTTTAGATCCCTGGAGTATGTGGCTCTGAGGGATTTGGATTTCTTTAAGTGTAGCATGTCCAACAGCTCTGTGTTTGACATGGCCTTGTATGTTAAGCAGAGATTGCCTCGGAGTAGACGATATGTGACAGAGTATAGTTGGAGTTCTTTAAGGCAATCAGCATAGGGCATCTGCATTAGGCCTGTGATTCTTTTAGTGAGGTATTTCTGTGGCCTTTCCAGTTGTTGAAGATGTCTTGAGAGGTACATACCAAATGGGGCATTGTATTCTATAATGAGTCTAATGAGGGATTAGTACAGTGGGTAAATGACCTCCTTTTTTCTAGATGAAAAGCCCTTAGTAATGAGGTGTGCCACATAGAAGGATTTCATGACTGTTGTGGCGATGTCATTATTGAAGGTGAGACCACTGTCCACCTGTGTCCCTAAGTCTCTTATCACACTTTTGGTGTTTAGTGTACTGCCACCTATGTGGTAATTCATGAGTACATGTTTTTTTCCCAAAGGGGATAACTATACATTTCTTGGCATTGAGCTTGAGCCCATGGCTCTGGCACCAAGTATCTGTAAGGTCCTTTTGTAGAGTATCCACATCATTTGGGGATTCAATTATGGTTCTCAGTTTGCAGTCATCTGCGAACTTTGTTAGCCAGAGTCTCTTAGTGTTGGCCTGTACTTCAGAGAAGTAGATGCCAAACAAGAGAGGTCCCAGGACTGAACCCTGAGGTACTCCACTTGTCTGGAGCTGGATTTGGAGTCAGCTACTTTTACAGTGTGGGTTCTGTCAGTAAGCCAGTTGGCAACCCATCGAGTGATGTAGGGGTTAATGCCCAGCTTAGTAAGTTTATCTATGATTCCAGAGTGGGGGATAGTGTCAAAGGCCTTGGCGAGGTCCAAATAGGCTGTGTGGACTGCCTTACCCTCGTCCACGGCTCTAGACACTGATTCAAAGAAGTCAATCAAGTTCAGGAGACAAGATCAGCCCTTCACTAACCTAAACTGAGTGGGGTCCAGTGTTTGAAGGTTGCCAATGTCTTTGTTTATAAGTTCCATGATAATATGTTCCATGGCCTTGCAGATCAGGCTCATCAGACTGATGGGGGAGGTAGTTTCTGGGATCCGAGGTGGATCCCCCCTTGTGGAGTGGGATAACTGTAGCTGTGCTCCACTCAGTGGGCATGAAGCCTGAGGTGAGGGTATTATTAAACATGACACTTAGGTGAGGTGCCAGTTCATTTTGTAGTTCATGTAGTACACAGCCCGGGATGTCATCTGGTCCCATGGATGCTGTATTCTTAGCTTTGGAGAGTGCGTTTTTTACCTGTGTGGCCGTTATTACCGGAATTTGGCAGTCTTCCGGTATTGAGATGGGACATTTAGGGGGTAAGAGGGGGGAGAAGTTGACACTGAATCAATCTGCCAGGATATTGGCAATATCCTTGGGATCAGTATATTTAATGCCATTCTGTTGTAGCTCAGAGCAGATCTGAGCATTTCCGTTTAGATTCTTGACATAGTTGTAGAATGCCTTGTTGTTGTCTTTGGAATCTTTGGCAATTTTATTTTCATGAAAAGATTCAAGATTCTGAATCTGAACAAGAACATGAAGTGACAGATTCAGGGTTTTCTCCTCAGAGTTCTGATACAAACTCAGAGGAGATCTCAACTTCTGATTCTGCCTGTGAGGATTTCTCTTTCTCTGAGACTAGAATGTGCCAGTGTTTTCAGTGTGAGAACACCAAGGTTTTTCGGTCCCTCAGAAAATACTATGAGTTGTTACAGAAGGAATTTCTGGGACCTACACCCATTCCTCCTGTTCTGTCTGCTTTAGAACATTTGTGTGTTACTGCTTGCAAATTTCCTGTTAGTCAGCTTTGTGTGTTACTGCTTGCAAATTTCCTGTTAGTCAGTCAGCTGCCCCTAAAAACGTAGATAGGATATGTAAAACTCATCATTTTTTATGTTTTTATACACTACTCCCTAACCTAATCCAGCAGCTATAGCTTTAGTTCATCCTACTGCTGCTAAGCACTTTGCTGATTACAATCCTACTCTTTCTGTTAAGGACAAGCAGATTATTGATAAGTATAGGGAAAAGTGTATACTTCTGCAACTTTGATTTTTAGAATTTTGAATTGTCAGGCTCATATGATAAAGTTTCCTCTGACTAATTGTGAAAATGTGAATGTAGAATGTTTTATCTGCAGTTTCATCTAGTGAGGAAAATCTGTTTCTTCTATTGCACAGGTCACTATTCATTGTTTACAGTGTGTATATGACACTTCTTCCAGGCTATGGCCATTGGTACTGTTTGCGTGGCTGCATTCTCTGAATGTCCCAAGCTGTGTTAAAAATGACATTTTAAATTCATCTTCTGCTCCAGGGAATCTCTAAGATTTTTCAGACCTCCAATTCCAAATGTTCTAAAGGATTCTCTAACTCCTCATCCAGTTTCAACAAAAAAGAGAATAATTAGTCTCAGTGAAATACAGGCAAACAGATATTTAGGAAGAGATGGCAAAGGAATTCCAAAATGATGTCTCTAACCCCCCAAAACCAGGGACAGTCCAACAAGTCTAAATGACTATTCAGGACACCTTGTGAACCTCTCCCACCCTGGCCCCTTTTTCATCCAGAAAAGTCTGAATAACTATTTTTCTCTTTCCAAATAGAGAGTTTCTGATAAATGGGTAGTGGGAATAAATTGGTCTTTTCCAGGATGTCATTGCTGATCCTTCAGACTTTTTTGTTTTCTCTGATTCTTGAGCAGAAGCTGCACCAAGGAGTGATAGAATGAAGTTCATCCTTCCCAGGTTGGCAAGGGTTTTTATTTGAGGAAGTTCTTAGTACCCGAGGAAGAAAATGCCTGATGACCACTTCTGGATCGTTTTTTCCAAAATCTGTTTGTGATAATGCCCAAATTCAAATTGATGTTACTTCACAACCTGTTACTGCTTCCTCTGCTTTTAAGTTTCCTGGTAACACTAGACTTAAAAGATGCTTAGCATTACATCCTTATTCATCCAGACTTCAGGTATTTCTTAAGGTTTTGTGTGCCTGGATCCATTATCATTTCTCTGCCGTACCCTTTGGACTATCCACTGGAACCAAGAGTGTTCACAAAGTGTCTAGCTCCAGTTGTAGCTTATTGCAAGCTATGGTATATCCACATTTTCTATATTTAGCTGTCTTACTTATCTTTGCAGTGTCTTTTTCAAAGTGCCAAGAATCTCTATCTTGGGTGAGAGATCTCTTACTAAAGTTTCCCAGAGAGCATTCAAAAGTCTTTCTTGACTCCTTTACACAGGATTGTGTTAATGGGATGTAAACTAGACACTTCAGTTCAAAGAGCTTTTCTTCCATGGGAAAAATACATCTATATCAACATATGTTGTAAAGGTTTACCACTCAAACTTTGGTCACTGCAATGGAATACCTCAGAATTTTGCGCCTTATGGCTTGTAAGATTCTCATGAACTCTATGGCAAGACTCTACACAACAAAAATACAGTGGTATCTGAAGTCTCTTTTTCATTCCAACACTAGCACTTTTTGTCTTTTCAAATCCCAGTAGTGAGGTTTGTCAGAAGAGTATTCATTCAGTGGAGACAACATATTTCCTTAAATCCAGGTCTCTTCTTCTGTCTTCGTATTCCAAAGCAATCCGTTATCACAAATGCCTCAGACTTTGCTTGGGGAGCAGTTTCAAGAGTTTAAAAAGGCAGGATGTTTGGTACACCAAGGACAGATGTAAGAACATAAATGTCAAAGAGATGGTTACCCTGATCAAGGCAGTAGGCACTCAACTGTCTGAGTCATCTTAGTCCATGGGACCTGTTCAAGTTATGGACAAAGTTGGGAGGGTGGCCTAATGGTTAAGGTGTTTGCTTTACATATAAGTTTGAGTTTCACAAGGGATAATTGGCTAGGCTTAAAATGGCTCACAAGGACAGTTAGCTTAGTATGAACCTATAAGGAAAAATGGGGGATACCAGCAAATATTCAAAGGTTAAGCACTTTTAAGGGGTTGGGAGGGTGGCCTAATGGTTACGGTGTTTGCCTTACAAACACAACGTGCAGGGTTCGAGTCTCACAAGGGATAACTGACTAGGCTTAAATGGCTCAAAAGGGCAGTTAGCCTAGTACTAATCTATGAACCTATAAATCTGATAAAAAAACAAAGGAAAGAAACTCTGTTGACTGCATCACCTCATATTATTAAAACAACTTTAGCGCTTTCATCGTAGGTACAATGCACTTCTTCAAAATACTTATCCCATGAAACCTCATGCTTTTATATCATTAAAAACCCACATGACTGACACAAAACTTAATTGTCAAAATTTAAAGAAATATGACATGAGAAAATAAACACAAGCACTTGTAACAATATAAAAAACATACAAAAGAATGATTAAAAAAACTATATGAAATAAAACAGTACTCAAATGTGCATACTTATTTGCCCGAGATAAAAACAATCCAAGTTAAATATCAACAATGCATTAGTCCCTAAATGGCAAACCTTCTTCAGCCTCAATACGCTACTAATTGATACCATATCATTCAATCCTGGAAAAACAATGGCATTACATTTCATCTGCCACCTAAGTTCTTTATACTCAAGATATAAATCAGATGGCCCTCCCCTGGATCCCAGGACGATGTGGTCAATAGCAGTGTATTTAAATGAATTGAGGGGTAATTTTTGATGTGCTTAAACAAGGCATTACTCTCGCCCTCCATTGAAATGTCATACTGATGTTGGTAAATCCTGTTCTTCAGAGACCTTTTAGTTTTTCCTATATAAAAACATTGACGCATCTGACACTTTGCCACATATACTATTTGTTTGCTTTCACAATGGTACTTATGTGTAATTTTAATAGTCCCAAGGCTCTCAAAATGTAAATCAGATTCTTCAAGAATTAAATTACATTGTGAAAAGTGACCACATTTAATCATAACACCCTTGGACTTGACAATAGGGGCTCTCTCCAACAGAGTTTTAAAACAAATTTCTTTCTTATAAACAACTACTGGACCTTGGCCCACTTTGTTATAATACTCATGCTGTACCCCAAAAAGGCACCAGTTATTACAAATAATACTTAAAATCCCTTCAAAGTGCAAGTTATAAGGTAACATGAGGGCTTTCCAAAAATTATCTTGTTTTTTTGGAAACTCCAGGGGCTCCACTCATGGGGTTGCATGAATTACTGTTCATAGTCCCTAACAAGGGAGAGAAGTGTCTCTGATAACTCTTTTTCTCAACTTCCTTAAAAATAATAATTAAGATCAGTTCAGGGTAACCCCTTCTTTCTAACATCCCCCACAATTTATTACATTCCTCTTGAAAAGTGGTGTAGTTGCCAACCATATGAGCAAATCTGACACACTGACCCTTCAGCAATGACTTCCTTTGGTGAAGGAGATGCCAGCTATTGAAATGTAATAAGGAACTGGAATGTGTGCGTTTTCTGTAGTGCGTAGACTCATTCTTTGTAGTGATCTATCCTTCATGGTAGAAATATCCAAATAATGAACCTTGTCTTGTTGCACATACATACTAAACGCCAGAAAGTGAGTGGTGCTATTTATAAATTGGAAACAATGGTCCAACAGTCCAATGGGTACTATTCTGACAGCACAAAATCTTTTAGAACTTCTGATCAATTCATTTTCGTGAAGGTAAGAAGAAAGGACAACCTGTGTCAAAGTAAACTGCTCCTAAATGTTTGTGTCAGGCCACTACCTTTTGTTATTTCTACCACAACAAAACCATTCCAGGCGGGGTGAAGGTACACTCTACCAGGGCCTTGGCTTCTTCTGTGTTTTTTTTCAGAAGGGTTGATTTCCAGAAGCAGCAACTTGGTCTTCTGTGCATACCTTTACAAAGCCATATAAACTAGATTCTTTTGCTAGGATGCATTCTATAGAAGTTCCTGGACCCTTCTCCTTCCTCCTCACAGTTCATTTAAACTATGGTAGTCTACCTGTATGGATTATGCTACTTTGGCGGTGATCATAATGATAAACACAGTACCGTTGTGTAAGTGAATGTGCTATAACTGTAGATGTTCAAATTGGTTTACCTTCATGTGTGCATATTGTACAAGGGTGAGCAGCAATTGTCTAAAAGGCCATTTGCAAAGTTTGCAAAAGCCGAACGTAAAAAGGTTCGAATGTGCAATGAGCGAATGCATAGTGGCATTCACTCATTGCATATTTGGCATTTTGGGGTGGATTGCACTATAGTGGGGATCAGAAAATGGTCCCTTTCCCCACTGTAGTGCGATCTTGGAGTTAGAATATTAAAGTAGGGGTGGTGTGGGGGGCCCTGCACCCCCTCCCCACATGGGGGTGCAGGGGGCTTGCCCCCCTGCTTTACACTTCATTACATTTTTTTTCGATATTTATGTTAAAAAATCAGCAAATCTGCTTTCCACTTTGCTGATTTTCGAACATGTAAAATTGTCCCTGTTATGACTTTCATGGTTACGATTTGCTCATATGAGCAATCGCACCAGTGTGATTCGGTGTTGTAAAGGTAAACCGTTCAAATTATCTCTTCTGTAGTAGCCACTCCATGCCTCCTTCCTCCTAATTTTTTCTCAGTTGTTTTGCCAGGTTGTGGACATTTATTTTTTCTTTTTCAAGCATTTTCCTGTCAGGGCTTTAGCCTCCCTCTCTCTGTTGGCATTAAAACTCTGAAGGATTTGCAACCAAACCTGAATTTCAGTCAACTCAGCTTGAGCTTATTAATGGTTTGGGTATGTTTGGGGTACCCTAAAGCTTTGGAGACTGGCTTGCTGTTAATTCCTTTGCATGATATAATCCATATACCTTAGGCTACTGCCATAATGATCATTCAAGCATAGGTTCATAGGTAGGTACTAGGCTATTGGCCCCAAGGCCTATATAAGCCTAGCAAAAAAGGTACCCTGGCTTTCGTCACCCACGAAAATTATTTACCTTTGCCCCTGTTGAGCAGAACCACAGAAGTGATCCCCAGGGTGAATTTCCTATTTCTCATCCAGTCATTAAGAATTTTCTTCAAGAGTGCTAATGAGGAGCTTTGTTTAATATAGATAAGTAGTTTGTTCCAGAGTATGGGAAGTCTCTGGGACAGGAATCTTTCACTCCAGCATGTTCTGTTTATTGTGGTGACAAGGTTTAGGTCCCTAGAGCGTGTAGCTTGGAGGGATTGGAATTTCTTTAAGTGGAGCATGTCTAGCAGCTCAGGGTTTGGCATAGCTTTGTATGTTAGGCAGATATCACCTCTGAGTAGGTGATGTGCGATGGAGTAAAGCTGGAGTTTTTTGAGACCGTCTGTGTAGGTCATCTGTTTGAGGCTGGTAATCCTCTTTGTGAGGTATTTCTGCAGCCTTTCCAGTTGCTGTAGATGTCTTGTGAGGTACATACCAAAAGGGGCGTTGTACTCAATAATTGGTCTAATGAGTGACAAGTAGAGGGGAACAATGACCTCTTTTTTTCCTGGATGAGAAACCTTTTGTGATGAGGTGTACCACATTTCCTCACTACTGTGGCAATGTGATTATCAAAGGAGAGACTGCTGTCCACCTGTGTCCCAAGGTCTCTTATCACACTTTCAGTGTTAAGTAGACTACTGCCTATGCGGTAGTTCATGGGTACAGAGTTTTTGCCAAAAGGGATGACAATGCACTTTTTGGCATTGAGCTTGAGGCCATGGCTTTGACAACAGGCATCTGTCTCAGTGAGGCCCTTTTGTAGGATGTCCACATTGTTAGAAGTTTCGATTATGGCTCCTAGTTTGCAGTCATCTGCGAACTTCATTAGCCAAAGACCTTCTGTGTTAGCCTGTACTTTAGAGAAGTAGATACCAAACAGGAGAGGACTCAGGACTGAACCCTGTGGTACTCCACTTGTCACTGGTCTACTGGTCTGAAGTCGGATTTGTAGTCTGCTACTTTCACCTTGTGGTTTCAGTCACTGAGCCATTTTGCAACACATTTTAATTCCAGAATGGGGAATGGTGTTGAAAGCCTTGGCAAGATCTAGATAGGCTGTGTGAACCACCTTACCATCATCTACGGCTTTGGTGACTGCTTTAAAGAAGTCTATCAGGTTTAGGATACATGATCTGCCTTTTACAAACCTGAACTGGCTGGTGCCCAGAATTTGGAAATTACCAATGTCTTTGTTTATAAGTTCCATGATGATACGTTCCATAGCCTTGCAGACCAAGCTCATTAGGTTAATGGGGCATTAGTTCCTGGGGTCCATGGTGGATCCCCCTTTGTGGAGTGGAATAACCGTTGCTGTGCACCATTCAGTAGGCACAAAGCCTGAGGTGAGGCTATGATTGAACATGGTACTTGGGTGGGGTGTCAGTTCATTCTGTAGTTTGTGTAGAATGCAACCTGGGATGTTGTCAGGTCCTATGGATGCTGTGTTCTTGGCTTTGGAGAGTGTGTTTTTTACCTGTGCAGCCATGATTACAGGAACTTTGCATTCTTCCAGTATAGAGATGTGCCCTTTAGGGGGTGAGAGTGGGGTAAAGTTAGCACTGAACCTATCTGCCAGGATGTTGACAATATCAGTTGGTTCTGTATATTTAGTGCCATTGGGCCATAACTCAGAGCAGATATGAGTGTTGCCATTGTGATTCTTGACATAGCTAGAGAATGCTTTGTGGTTGTCTTTAGAAACAGTGGCGATTTGCTTTCGTAACTAGCTTTGGAGAATTTTGAGGGATGTCAGCTTCTTACTCAGGCTGATCAGGGAGTTCCTCCAATCATGGGATTTTACTCTTTTTTTGCAGCAGTTTCTTTCTTCTGTTGTAGAGTTTGTTTATGGTAGGGGGCCACCAGATTAGCTTCCTTTTTTTGGAGGATAGCATCTTGGTTCTGTTAGGGATATCTCGATCCATGCACTCGTGTAAGTGCCTATAAAGCGCATTTGTGTAGGATTCAGCAGTCATACCTCTACTGTCCATCTGCATGGGTGTTGTGAAGTTTTCCACTTCTCTCTTAAGCATGAAGTTGGTTTTGGAGAAATTTTTTACGATGGTTTCCCTAATGGCGGGTGGGGGTGGGATGTGGATGTGTAGGGTGATTAACTTGTGGTCAGATCTGACCAAAGAGAAATTGACCTCTGGTGTGGAACACTGGTTGCCCATGTTGGTAATGACCAGGTCTAGGATATTGCCGCCCCTGGTGGGGATGTGGATAACTTGATCCAAGGTGTTTGAATTTATGAATTCCAGAAAATGTTGAGCAAAAGAGTTGGTACATGAGTAGTTTTCCCAGTTAATGATGGGGTAGTTGAAATTGCCCATTATTAGGGTGTTATGTTGTACCCTAATATTTTCCAGTATATCAAGAACTGAGGAGTGGGAATTCTGGGGCATGGTGGGGGATCTGTAGTGAGCTACAGTTTGGATTGTGAGTTGCACTTGGATAATCGCGGATGCATTATGCTGAGCAACTAGCCTGGAAGTGTGGATATCCTTAATGAATATGGACACGCCTCCACCTTTAGTGTTTCCATCCAGGTTAGGTGGCCGAAAGGTGTGGTATGAATTAGGGCCTAGTAATTCAGGGGTGCTCTCTGGAGCCTTGAACCAGGTCTCTGTCACTGCACAGATGTCGATGTGCAGTGACTGTACTTTTCTCTTCTTTTTCACTTGGCGAAGGACAATCACCATAAATTACTCCATGTAATTACTCCATTACTCCTCACACAACAGGAAGGGTCCATCATTCACTCAAACTTGCAAAACCTAAACCTGACAGTTTGGAAAGCAGGATTCTGATACCACTGAGGAACCTGTTTTCTGTGGGCGTGCTATTCAGGTATTGGAGGTGGTATGAAAACCCAGTATAAGGAAATTATGCCAATACCAAACTGATCAGCTCACATCAATAAGAAAAAGTAGCAGGAATACATATATGATAAAAAGTCTTTTTTTTTTTCTTTTGTCACCAAATATACAAGTTCTCCCATTTAATAACATATGTTCTTCCACTAAAAGACAGTTGTCAGCCATTCATTCCTGCTTGCCTTTAGATCCACATTTATCTGTATGGTTTGAGTTCAAACAATTTTTGAAAGGTGTCTTTCAAATCACGCCACTAAGAAAATCACTTCCTCCTCCTTGGGACATGAATTATGTCTTGGAAAAGTTGACAGTCCCTTGTTTTGAACCATCCTCTTCTTCCTCTCTAAAATTTTGTACTAGGAAGACTGCCTTGCTAGTTGCCCTTAATGTCTGAATTGCAAGCCTCATGGCTCTTTCTTTTCTCATCTTTCATAAGGACAGGATGTCCATGAGGACTATCCTTGTTTATGCCTAAGGTTGTTAAAACAATATCCCTAAATCAGTCTGTAAGTTTTCCTGTTTTCTTTCCCAACTCCCAAAATAAAGGTGAAGGAATTTTGTATACTCCAGATGTTCGTAGATGGCTCATATTTTATCTAGGCTATTACAAACTCTGATCAACTGTTTATCTTTGCAAGACAAAAAGATTGATCTTAAAAACAGACCATTTCTTAGTAGATTTCTCTGGCTGTTTCTTTTTCTTCCTCTTTTCATGGAAATTTCTTCCTATACCAATTTAGATCTCACCTTACCAGGGATGTTGCTTCTTCAGGTACTTTTTTCAAAGGTCTAAACTCAAAACTAATTCAGGAAGCAGCTACTTGGTCTTCCATTCATACTTTTAGGAAAAGTATAAAATCGGTGCTTTTTTATGGGCCAAGACCGGTTTTCCTGAATTAATATTACAAGGACTACTTGACTCCAGTTCCACTCCTTAGTCCTCCGCTCAAGTATTGTAATCAGCTTCTAAAATTTTCCCATATGTAAGCAATATTCCAACAGGTATCAATGGAGGACATAGTACATTTTGGTAAGAAATTACCATAACATTAGTTGTCAGATTAAATTAATGTTGCAGTTTTGTTACCCTTCCTCCTTCCCCATTTTATTTGTTCTCTTATAATTTCCCTTTCTTTTGGCTGCAGTCCACCCCCCCCCCCCATTTCTTTGGTCGTTCAACTATGTCACATATTTCTCTTTTTCACTGTGTGAAAAAGGTTTTCTTAGCTTGGGGCAAGAAACTGTTGAGGATCTTTGCAACCTGTACCTCCATTATGTACTGTTTAGAGTTTGTCAACTTGTCCCTTATGTTGGACATATGTCATGAATGGAAAATGCCCAATCTTTGTTATGCTGGCTGGACATACTGTATCCTTGACAGGATATTCCCATATGTAAACAATACTACAACCGTGATCTAATCAGCCATCTAGTGTCAAGGTAAGTTCTTTCACAGCTGTGTATTCATTTAGAACAGGGGTATTGGCTGCTAATACCAGCTGCCAGTGTTGCTCTCAATTACCCAGTTTTGTATTAATATCACCACTCCATCTGAAATTACAATTCTTTGAAGTACATAAAAGAAAAAAAATCTAAAATCTGGGCAAACCATGAAGTGTCTGTCTAATGCATTATATCCATGTTTTCATGGATATAAATGGTGCAATATGCATTGTTGTAGTTTCTTAATCATATGACCAAAATAGAAAGCATCACAGTTAAAACAAGTGTCAACATAAACCACTCACTTAAATAAGTATACCATTGTTTATAACGATTTGCTTTCAAATGTACATAGAAGGGACTGTCAGTGACAAGTCTACATGCTTTACATAAACCTCAAGGGTGGGTAACTTTTTGCTTACTAGTCTGAAGCCCACTATCATCTGTCCTTGTATATTTTCCAAGGAGAGATTGGAGACTAAAACATTTTTTTTTCACCAACTGCTTTTTTGACCAGTTCTTTTGTCTATAGGTTGTCCCATTTTTTTTTCAAATATTTTTTTCATTATTTAAAGTATGTATTCTAAATTGTAACCCCATATGGGTACCATATGACTTCATACTTTTCTTGTTCTATGCATGGGATAACATAGTATTGTAAAGAAAAAAAAGAAGAAAACAAACAACTGCCTTAACCACCAACAAAAAACTACATATTAAAATAAAAGGATAAAATTGATAAAGTAAATACTAAAAGACTAAAAGTCAGTCCAAAGATTCAGGATAAGCACTTTCAACCTTCTGGCCTTCCTCAGATCCATAGAATGCAACAATGTCATTTCCTTATTATCATAGTCTGCATCCAATCAATTTCCATCCATGAATCCAACCTATGATCAAGCAGATGAAACTGCCTAATTTAGCAACCTATAATTTTCATGTCAGGAGCTGCTGCCTCTTAAGAAATGGTTTCAAAGATATAACACCATTTAAATTAGGTGGGTGATCTGCTGTTTAAGTCTGCAATCCATTTATTTCTTAAATTTCAGTCCTGTTGCACATCACCTCCTTTTAAGCTTTCAGTAACAATTTCTAACACCATGAACAAAAACATATGGTCAGGAGTGGACATAATTTGCTGTGAGAGGGCGCTACTTTCGACTTTGTTTCTGATGTCATCATATGATGAATGTTATGTTCTTTGAAATGTCTATTGGTTTTGCCAATATAATAACAAGAACAGAAGGTACACACAGTAATGTAAACCACATTTCTAGTTTTACAATCGGCATATTTATTAAGCCAGTATCTTTTGTGAGTACTGGGGTACATGAATTCATTAGTGGTATTGATGCAATTTACAAGCCTTACATTTTCCACATGAAAAACCGCCTTTCCTTAAAGGCTAAATATTCAAAGATCTCTTCACATTCTTGTAACAGAGCAGCCTCTTAAGATGCATGTGATTTTTGAACCAAAAATGAGGTGTCTCACCTACTATACATTTCAAGGTATTATTAGTTCAACTCTCCTCTGTTAAAAATTCTGCAGATATATTTATACTTGTGTATTATTGCATTTATGCCATGAAGAAAATGATTTGTGGAAATCATCTGAAAAGATGTGATTAATAGTTTATCTAAAACAAAAATTATTTCCTGCCCTTTATCAGACCATAATTCTATAACCTTTGAGGTAGTAATACAAATTATAATATTCAAATTAAAAAAATCCCAGCATACATCACAAAATTAAAAGATTTTAAGGATTTTCTTACATCAGAAATACAAAATTTCATTACTTTAAACACCACAAAAGACATTTCTGATAAATATGGGATGGCTTAAATTCTACCTTTATGGGAGAATTCTTACTTAGTACAATATAAAAAGAAAACAATGTGATAAAGAACTATACAACATACAATTCAAATTAGATAACTTAAAAATTAAAAATATGATAGATAGAGATAGCAATGGGGAAAAACAGAGAGCACTTTATTAAACAATAAGTATTTGGAAATTTTGAACCATAAAACAATGATTAGTTTAGAGAAATTTAAATTTATAAACGTTTCTATTAACCCTAGATTTTTGAGTATGTTGGCTAATAATGACTTAATCTTAATCACATTAAAAGAAATGTATTCAGCCCCCCAAAAAAGATGCTATATGACTTGCAAAACAAATTAATAGAATTCAGAGATTTTTTTCATAATATAAATCAAAAATCTCAGAAAATAGATTCAAAAGAAGAAATTAAAGCTGTTCACATTTATTTAAAACTACTCTGAAAGACTATTTAAATGATGATTGGCTATGCCCCTGTATTTCTCCCAACTAATGTTCTTCCTATTTTTTCACACATCTCACACATGATAGCCCAAATAGTGCTCATTCCACATAGGGCTATCCCACTGTGTCTTTTCTTTATTAATCTTTGTTCCTTCAGATGACCTAACTTGTAAAACTGCATGACCAGTTTTGGTCTTTCAGAAGTGACTCACCTTGTAAAGCTGCATGACTTATGCACGGGTCTATATTAGAACACCGAACATTCAAAATGTTAAGTGTTCTAATATCGACCAGTTTTCAGCGAACGCTGAAATTATCGAAGAAACAAAAAAAATGACTTTTTTCCTAGGAAAAGAATTTGGTTGTCCATTTCTGTTGATTTGGTATTTTCACCGCTATGGTGGAAAGTTACAGGTTGGGTTCAGGTAAGTGTGCAATTGTGTGGACGTGTGGGTTAGGTGAGTTAGGGTTAGGGTGCGGGTCAGGTAAGTGTGCGATTGTGTGAATGTGAGGGTTAGGGTGGGGTAGGTGAGTTAGGGTTAGGGCGCGGGTGAGGTGACTGTGCGATAGTGACAGACCTCAGGGTTAGGGTTTGGGTTAAGGTAAGTGGATAGTTAGTGGTGTATGTATAGTTTAGTGTAGGGTTAGGTGTAAGAGTTTAGGTGTATGTGTGGGGATTGCTGTTTGTTTGGTGTGCTTGTGTTGTGTGTATGTGTTTTGGAACAGCAAATTTTTTCCTTAGGAAAAATTTTGCTGTTCTGAATGTTCGATGTTTTGTATTTTCGATTGCTAGGGTTCGATATTAGAACACTCGACATTTTGAATGTTCGGTGTTCTAATATAGACCCCTTATGCACCTCATATATATTGTAAAAAAAAGGTATTCCTGTATTCCTGCAACATGCATGTTTGTATTGTATTTCCGTTCATATATGTTGCTATAATATTTTTGTTAAACTCATTTACATATTGTTAGCAATGTACTACTTAAAATAAGTTTATTGCTTGTACCTTAATAATGTTCTTTTTGTTGCAGAGCTTTTCTCACCGGGTCTCCACTGAAAATGTTTTTTTTTTTTCCAACCCAGTTGGACACTACCCGGTTAACAAATGTAAATAAAAATAAATAAATTATTACTAAATACACTAGATTATCAAAAGAACAATCAGCAGTTATTGATAAACCCATATCCTTCATAGACCTTCAAAATCAAATTAGCAAATTAAAACAAAGTAAAGCACTGGGAAATGGTGGTATCATTCATGAAATATATAAAATCCTCCCATATAAAGCCTTAAATTTACTACATAGAGTTTTTACTACCTCCCAAATTACTTTACTATTCCACCATCATGGAAATATACCTTTATATCCCCAATAATAAAATCCAATAAAGATCCTTCAAAATGCTCTTTGTATAGGCTAATCTCATTACTAAACATTGATCATAAGATTTTTATGCCTATATATGCAGATAGGTTAAAATATTTCTCCCATACTTAGTAGATGAAGATCAGACAGGTTTTATGAATAAAAATACATACGATAATAAAAGAACCATTACCTTAATTGAGTCCGCAAAAAAATTAAATAAAAGCCTAATATTAATAAGTCTGGACATAAACTGTACTTTTGATTCAGTTAACTGGGATTATTTATTCCTTCTCATGGAAGAGTTAAAATTCTCAAATAATTTTATAAACCTTATCACTTATTTATATAAAGATAGTTATGCTTATATTAAAATCGGTACTGGTATTTCTCAAAAGATTCCAATAACTAAAGGAACTAAACAAGGTTGTCTTTTATCACCCCTACTCTTTACATTTATAATGGAACCCTGGGAAAATCTAATAAGGTTAGATAAAAAAATAAAGGTTTTAACTTAACTTCTAACATTTTTTCCAAAATGCAACTTTTCACAAATGATATACTTATAACTTTGAGTGGAAATAATTCATCCATAACAGCAGTTTTTAATAAAATGAGAAAATTTCAAAATAAGTCAGGTTTATCCTTTAATCATAACAAAACAAAAATTCTTCCCATATATCCAAGTAATTTCAGATTAGACAATAAACATATAAAATATTTGGCACAGGCAAATCAAATTATATACCTAGGAATAATCACTAACAACATCAAAGTTATTATACAAATTATAACAACAGTCTTTTGACAATAGAGGATTTTATAAATAAATGGAAAAAATTATCTTTTACCATGGAAAAAAAAACTTTCAGTTATAAAAATGATAATATTACCCAAAATACTTTATATCATTCAGTCAATCTCTATACCCCCCAAAAAAAAAGTATAATTAAAAAGTTCAATTCATTAGTACTAAATTTTCTGTGGGCTCCAAATAAATCCATAATATCCTTAACCCATCATATCAGAGACTGGACGAATGGAGGTATAGGATTTCCTGATATAAAACTACATTAAATTTCCTCTGTGATTAAACCTATAGCTCTTCTTATAGACAATGAGTATAATGCAAAATGGAAAAAAATAGATATACTATCTAGTGATTCACATATTAATCCTAAATCCCTAAAGTTAGCAACAGTAAATAATACATTCATATGGTTACTAAAAGATTATTTTTTTACAAATACCCATTTTGTACACAAATCTAACTATATGCTAATTATAAAAACATTTAGAAATTATATATACAAGTCTATAGGGTGCAAGGCTTGTTTTTTTGATTCTCTTTTTTATACATTTACTCAAGAGTGCTTGGTCTCATTTGATATCATTCAAATGTTACGTTTAAAAGAAAAATAATGGTAAAAGATGAGATGAAATCATTTGATTATCTGATAGCTGAATTTAATATAGATACAGATTTATGGCTGCTTCTACAAGATTGTAGACAATTTTTGCAAATAAATTAGAAATTATTTATTTATTTATTTATTCCAGTTTGATGACCGGGGAGGGTCCACTGGGCTTGGGGGCCCATTTTCAGTGGAGGCCTGGGGAGAAAAGCTCCACAACACAAAGTTTACTTACATGAATAGTTTCAAAGACAGTTTGCATTACAAACAACAGGTTGCATTCAAAAAAGAAAAAACAAACAATTACAGTTTTGTTCAGGAGAAAAAGACAGGCATATATATAGCATAATAGCTAGATTTTACTGTTTAGTTACTTATAAAATCTACATTTGAGAGTGAGGTTAGAAAGGTAAGAAGGTTATCCAGGAGTAAAGGTGGAGGAGAGCTTGAGAGGTACGGGCTAAAATAATGTCCCAGATGATAAAAAAGACAACGCTTAAACTTTTACATTACCTGATTTTATAACACAACATAAATCTACAATTAAAAACAAACTATCACATGTATATAAAATAATCAGAAATGATCCAGAAAATCAGAAAGTTACTGGAATTATTTTTTCACCATTAACAAATATCTCCCTAATGATAATGATAAACCGATTATTTTGGCATCAGCCAAAAAACAAACAAAAAAAAAATACACATCTTTGATTAAATGGAGATTATACACATGGAAGTACATGCACAGATCTTGTTTGACCCCATACACTGAGTAAATTTGGCAGTAATGAAAATATATGCTGGAGATGTAAGAACAAAGGCAAAGCTGTCTGGTCTCACATGTTCTTTGATTGCTTAGAATTAAAGAAATATTGGGATGATATAAATCATTTTTTACAAGCTTTATTTTCAGATAATGTTTCACTAACTAAATCCATGATCTTGTTTAACACAGCATTAAATGAATGTATTAGGACAGACAAATATCTTTTAATCTGGTCCATATTCGCTGTTGCGAGGAAAATTATAACAAGACACTGGAAAACTGATACTTCTCCCTCTTTTCAAGAATTTAAGTTTCTCCTTATAGAAGTGTATAATTTGGAAATTCTGATTATTAAATCAAGAAATGTCAGGAATCCATCTCTATATAATATGTGGAACAAATTATGTGACCTACTAGGGAAATAATTTATTAAGATATAAAATTTGTTGATATAAACCAACATCAATACATTTGTGAACATCTTTTGTAAATAGTTTAGTTATGTTTGTTTAAAATAGTTTTTTTGTACTAATCCAGTGTTGAAAATTTGTGAATAATTTATATAACTTATGTTTCTATTCGATATTCAATAAAACTGTTTTCACAAAAAAGAATTTTGCTACAAAAGTTCATTACCTTAAACTTGAATATTTTTCAACTTATCCATTGGAAAAGTCCTATTGTTACATCACTCCAATAGTGAGCAGGAATAATGCTCTGACTATACCCCAGCTAATCGGGGTTTGACTAGTGGTTCAGCCAACTGATGAAGCAGCAGGGGATGGATGGGCATGCCCATCCCAGTGGTAAGTGGTTATGTGGGCATTCCTAGAGGTGATCCCTGTGGGAGGCTAGTGATGCTCCATCGAGAGGCATGGCTGAAAAGAGGGAAAGAGTGGCTGGCAGGCTGCACTGCTATGGAAGTGGAGGGGATAATATGCTACATGCCCCCATTGCATGCCCACCCTTGAGTGATGCCATTTTGACTTGTTGGAAGGGGGTGACGTAGGGTTTAATAAGAAAAGAAAAAACAACAGAATGGTGATGGCCAAGACCCCCAAGATACCCTTAGATTCTACCACTGGTCCAAGCTAATATCAGAGAAAGTCCAGGGGATTAAGGAACAGCTGATCCAGCAATGTCATGGGGCATAGGGTAGGAAGACCATAGAGTGATGCAGGGACAAAAACTGTTAAAAAAAAAAATATGTCCTGTTAGTTTTTTGCCAACCATTTCTGTTGCTTTAAGACTGTTTTTTTACTGTTCCAGTAAGTTTGCCTGCCTCTCCTAGGTCCCTGATAATATGGTTGCTGTCTCCTGTTCTTGCAATATTTCCTGGTTTAAGATGAAAGCCTCTGTTTTTGCAATGTTTGTAGTGGTTTCCCTGTTGATTATTTTGTGATGTGAAATATCTCTCTCTCTCTGCCATGTGAGGTTTGTTTTGCTAATAACTTTTCATTTCTTTTCTTCTTCTGTAAAATTCTTGAAGAAAGATGCATTGTTTTGAGCTTCTCTGTCCTCAAAGGAAAAAAAAACAAACAAACTTTGTAAATCATCAACCTCTTTCTCCAGGATGACATCATCATGCGTACTGACTCCTGTTTGGCATATATACTGAATTTTGATTGGTTAAGGCTGTCAGCAGACTTTTAAACTCATAAGCATTTTTTTCTTTATATTATTGTTGGTAACAAATCATTTTTCTTATTTTGCATTGCTTGACCCTTAGTTCATGCTGCTGAGCTTGTTCTTTATCTTAGAAATGTTTTCACCATTGTATGAAGTACTTTTAATCTGTTAGCATTGTTTGTGTTGACAGTCTGTAAAGACTGCATCGGCCTATCATTTTCTTTGAACATCACCTCAATCATTTTCAGGTTTACTAGGTTAAATAAGTCCACCGCAGAATTGAATACGTTACTACTTTCTTGTACTCCATATGAAAATTTTTAAATCTAAGTTCATTAGGCATGTTTGTTGGCTAAACAAATGTCAAAATAACAGCTGTTCCTAATTAGATTTTTGAATCTGAATGCCTTTTCTGTTAACTAACTAGAGAGTCCACATACACAGCGACAATTTATCATTTAAAGTCTCTTCATTAAAAGGACTTAATAAATATACTGTTTCTTCATTTGTAGTGGTTTTAGCTGATGGCATCCTTTTTCCAGTGTGTATCCAATCTGTAACTTGATGCAGAAAGGGCTTTTGACTATCAGGTATGCTGTGCAAATTAAGAGACAAAGATCCAGTTGTTGTTGAGTCTTTTGGCTTTTCCCAGTTAGGGGTCGCCACAGTGGAACTCCGGTCCGCTAATGATTGGTAGTTGATTTTTACGTGCCAAGTTACCAGCCCTGATGCACAACCTTCAACGAAGGTACACCCATTCACGCATGTCTCCACGCAGAAGACGGTCTAGCTGAGAATCGAACCGGACAGCGTCTTACTGTGAGGCGACAACGCTACCGCAGCACCACCACCGCAACTGGTATTTTTGCAAATTCTTTTCTTTCAGTATGTTTGAGGTTGTGGGTATGGAGCAGAACCCCCACCTTGGAGAAATGCAGGGGAATTTCCAATCTCCAAAAAAAGTGCTTAGGGGTGTTTGGTGACATTTTCAGTATCACTACTTGGTAATGTAATTATGTGCAAATTTAGATGATCCAGTGCTATCTAGCAAATCTTTCAACTCTCTGAATCCTGCAGTATAGTGTCAATTATCATGATACATATCAATAGAAATAAAGTGATAGACTGGAGTCACTGCAGACTGTTAATTACATCACAAAGTAGTGAGCCATTCATTCCTTACAAATGACTTGAAATTTCTTCTGACAATAAATACACCATTACATGTGTATGAAGTAATAATCCACAGTGTAAAAAATGGTAAATATTAAAACAAAATGTTTACATCCATATCTGCATATATACAAATATAATCCAGATTACAAAAATGTTTTAAATTTTCTTCTGTTATTCGCAGCCAGTCTCCCAGGCAAATAATGACCAAGTCTTACCCTGCTTAACTTGCAATTTGTTGAGCAGTCATGCTGACATGACCACTGCCAATTTTTAACTTTTGAAGTTTCAGTGCTTACATGTTCAGTTTGACCAGGGAAGGTGTTGACTGTTAACATTAGCTTCTAGGGTAGTTTTCTCTTTTCCAGTTTTGTCTCAGTATAACTGCTTCTGTTTGAAATAAAAACTCTTACAAGTACATAAAACCAAACTTCAGAAATGTGGAGAAAACTTGGAATGTCTGTATAATGTATTATATTCTTCATGTCTTTTTATGGAAACAAATTGTCCAATATATTTTGCTTTCATGTCTTACTCATATAGCCAGCATAGAATGTATCACTGTTAGTGCAAGTAGTATTGTAAACCATTCTTTCACCAAAAACAAGTTTATCATTTATTACCTTATATCTTGTTTGTTTTCAACTATTATATAAAAATGACTGTCCATGATAAATCTGCATGCTTTACAGAAACTGCAAACGTAAGTACCTATTAGTTTACACATTGAAAGCCCAGTATTATCTGTCCTATTATCCACAGCTCTTTCTAGGAGGTTTTGCAGATTACCAGTTTCAAAATGGAAAAAAAAAAATCTGTTTTCTCAACCATACATTTTGATCATTTCATGTGTCCTCAGGATGTCCCATTTTTTCAACTATATTTTTAATTATTTAAAGTACCTACACTGAAGTGTACCTTGTGGGTAAATTGGAATTCAGACTTCTGTTAGCTTGTGCATAAGACAACAAATTATTGGGGTCTATATTACAACATCAAAGTAAAACAAGTTCGAACATTGAACCCTAAAGTTTGAAAGTGGAAATTAGCGAAGCCACAGACCATTTTCAGGGCTTTACTATTTCCTCCACTGTGGCGTGATCTCAGAGTTTATATATTTAAATAGGGGGTGTGTGGGGGGCACGGGGTCTGAAGCCCCCCACTTCAGTTTAGGTTTAAGGTTAAGTTTTTTTTTTTTTTTTTTTTGGTGATGGAGCCTTGGGGAAAAAAATCGCTGTTCTATGGTTTCGGTTTTCTTGGGTTTTGAACATAATGGTTCAAAATTACAATGGTCGAACTTTTTAAGTTTGACATTGTGATATAGACCCAAGTATTGTAATGAATGAGTGGATATCTGGTATACTTGTTTGTGACAACCTCACTGACCACTGAATTAACTTTATTTGCTAGACAACCACTAACAACAGATATTTCACTTAGGTTAATATTATCCACAAATTCCATATCTTTTTACCCGTTTTAATTTAAGATAATTAGTGTTCACTCTCATCGCTCAAAAACAAATTACTCTAACAGGGTTTGTGGTACAAGCAAGTACCAATATCCCCAGATTGGGATTGTTTTTAAGTCACAATATCCATGAATGGTAGGCATTTATCAGAAAGCTCCATTACAAAATGCAAGTAAGTTGTAGTATTGTTCAGATATTTTAAATAATCCTGCAACATATCTACAGTACTATTCACAAGAAAAAGATATCATCTTTGTAATGCCGATACATTGCCAGATGTGGAGTGTATATGCTTTTATACACATATACTTCTTCCCATTGATCCATAAAAATATTTGATTATCTCGCTGATAAAGTTAATTCAGTTGTAAGCATGACTGCCACCAACAGATATATCAGATACCTTTCTATTAGACTGTCTCTCTCACATGTGCAAAAAGCATCCAGGAGTAATAGCTTTTTGGAAGTGATAGTGTCACCCAGTAGTTAAAAACAAACTGGGAAATCTTATCACCAATTAATTAAATGTAAGATTAGTGAGTATGAAACAGTTCAACATAACAGACAGTATGAGAAAAAAAAATGGAAGCCTGATTTTTGTTTCTGTAATCTCCCGTTCGATTCTCGGCTGGAGCGCCTTCTGTGTGGAGTCTGCATGTCCTCCCCATGGTCGAGTAGTGTTCGAAAGACACACTTGAATGGGCGTGCCTTTGTTGAAGGTTGGGTGTCGGGCTGGTACCTTGGCACTGTAAAAATCTGCTGCCAATCATTAGTGGACTGGAGTTCCGCTGTGGCGACCCCTAACCAGGAAAAGCTGAAAGAAGAAGAACAATGAAGGAAATTTCCCATTGGAACTGGAAAGACGTGTATGAGTTTGAATGTTTATGAAATGTGAAATATCATTTATATGAGAATTTATCATTTAATTGAAAAATATGTTCTGGTAAAGAAGGCCTATAGAGGTAATAGGAAGCTATGTCCACCTTGGACATCTGTTTACATTAAAATGGGTATTAAAGAAAATGAGAAGGTGGAATAAGATGAGAGAGACCCTATCAGTCCATAACATAACAAGATATAAGTAATCTGTTAAAGTAAAACAGGTTATTAGGAAGGCCAAAATGGGAGTGCAAAGGCAAACTTGGTCTTAGGGTGAAACATAATAAAGCCTTTTATGGTTACGTTTAGCAGTGTTATAAGCATGTCACTTCTGAACTTAGAATCATAGAGGGTGATAATTGGAGCATAACTGGTCTAACAGAAATTTTAAGAAGATTTAGAGACTTTTTTTTTTCTTTTGTGTCAAATTATGTCCCATGGTGGAAGGATGAGGATAGTAATGTTTTTTACACCTGTATAGAATGTCCTGCAATTACTCAGAAGTTAGTAAGGTCTGCACTAAGGTGCATTTAAAAGGATATGACTTTGGAACCTGACCAATTAAATGGGATATTTTTATGTAGTGTTAAGGGATGGTTTAGTCAAATGCTTACTGCTCATATTCCAGAAAACCCTACAAGTGGGAGAGTGCTAATACGATGGAATTGTGCTTGTGTGGTTTCATAGGTAGGTACTAGGCTATTGGCTTTAGGGCCTATATAAGCCTAGCTAAAAAAGGTACCCTGGCTTTCGCCACCCAAAAAAATTATTTTCCTGTGCCCCTGTCGAGCAGAGCCACAGAAGTGATCCCCAGGGTGAATTTACTATTTCCCATCCAATCATCAAGATTTTTCTTGAGGAGTGCTAATGAGGAGCTCTGTTTGACATAGATAGTTAGTCTGTTCCAGAGTATGGGAAGTCTCTGGGACAGGAATCTATCCCTCCAGCATGTTCTGTTTATTGTGGTGACAAGGTTTAGGTCCCTACAGCGTGTAGTTCAGAGGGACTGGGATTTCTTTAAGTAGAGCATGTCCAACAGTTCTGGGTTTGATATAGCTTTGTATGTTAGGCAGAGATCGCCTCTGAGTAGGTGATATGTGACTGAGTAAAGTTGGAGTTTTTTGAGACGGTCTGCGTAGGGTATCTGTTTGAGTCCAGTAATCCTCTTTGTGAGGTATTTCTGTGGCCTCTCCAGTTCTTGTAGATGTCTTGTGAGGTACATACCAAAAGGGGTGCTGTACTCTATAATGCGTTTAATGAGTGATGTGTAGAGGGGAACAATGACCTCTTTTTTCTGGATGCAAAACCTTTTGTGATGAATTGTGCCACATAGAATGATTTCCTGACCACTGTGGCAATGTGATTATCAAAGCAGAGACTACTCTCCACCTGTGTCCCAAAGTCTCTTATCACACTTTCTGTGTTAAGTAGACTACCACCTATGTGGTAGTTCATTGGTACAGAGTTTTTACCAAAGGGGATGACAATGCACTTTTTGGCATTGAGCTTCAGGCCATGACTTTGACACCAGGCATCTGTCTCAGTTAGGCCCTTTTGTAGGATGCCCACATTATTAGGAGTTTCGATTATGGCTCCCAGTTTGCAGTCATCTGCAAACTTCATTAGCCAAAGACCTTCTGTGTTAGCCTGTACTTCAGAGAAGTATATACTAAACAGTAGAGGACCCAGGACTGAACCCTGTGGTACTCCACTTGTCACTGGTCTGATGTTGGATTTGGAGTCTGCTACAGATCAGCCTTACAAGCCTGAATCAGAAATGCTTTTGAGTTTTGATCTTGATTATGAATGAGAATGCCTTATACTTCGATTTTTATCAGCATGTTTCGTCTAAAGGTGAGTCAACTGTAAAACATTTGATCTCCTTTTACACATAGATGGTTGAGGCTTTAGACAGTAATATTTCAGTGGAGGCTGACTATATAGATGTGACTGAAGTTTTCTCCAGTTTGCCACATTGATCTATAACTAAAATGTTTGGCGATTTAGGTTATGGACAGTATGCAGTTAGATGAATTAAAACTTGGTTAGGAGATAGGATAGCAAGAATACTTATCCAAGGGCTATGTTCTTAAGATTATAGTATAAATAAGTTCCTCAGGGTTTGGTGTTGGGGCCATTTCTGTTGGGATAACAGCCTCTTGTATACACAAATACTCATATTCTTTCTGAACCTGGCTCTAAAATATGGGAATCAAGCTGATTGTCAGGCAATTTGCCTAAGAGTGCCTAATATATTTAAGTCCTCCCCCACATCCACTTTTGAACATCTACGAGAGAATGTGTAACTTAGACCTAAGACATAATCTGGGCTATAGAAGACAAAGCGGTCCCCATAACATCCAATTGGAGGAGTTACAGGCCATTAGGAGTCTAAACTCCCCAGGCATCCAGTTCATGAAACTGGATAAAGGGGGAGGGGTTGTTTTGATGGACAGTGTTATTTACACCAGTAAAATGTATGTCATCTTGTTACAGGATTCATATTCCCAGGTGTCAAAAAATGAGGTGCACATGGCCTACGGTAGAATTTACTGTACCCTGTTTGACATGTTTATGCATTATCAAATTCAGAAGGAAGAATGAGTATTTGTTTATAAAAGAGGCTGCTATTCCCACAATATTTGGAGTCACTAAGCTCCACAAGGACATAGTTAATCCACCATTTTGTCGAGTCGAGGATGCCAGGAATTACATCACGTCAACTATTGCAAAGTACTTGGACTTTAAGGTGAAACTATATGTTCAAGCGGTGAAGCACCTGATAAAAAATTCTTGGCAATTTTTACAGATGTGCAATAATGTGGGGACAGTTACTCATGGCCTGTTTGTTACCATTGACGTAAAAGTTTTGTATTTGGTGATCCCACATGATGTGGGACTGCAATGGTTTGCAGAATTTTTACATTTTCATTTAGATTTGGGTCAAGATAAAATTTGCTTTGTGATCTTATGGAACTGGTTTTGTATAATTACTACATATTTTTTGAAACCCATTTTTTTCTGCAAATGAAAGGTGTGGCCATGGGTGCAGCTTGTGGAGTCATCTGTGCCAATGCAGTTATGACTACCTGGGAGGAGAAGTTTTTGTTTAACAGTAGCTTCAAAGAATCTTGGAACACATACACTAGGTACCAGGATGAGGTTTTTCTCATATGGACAGGACACCAGGGGACAATTTTGAGTTTCAGGGAATACATCAACAGCTGTACTGGTTTTCTAAAATTTTCGTTTGAGGTGAATGACCATGCCATTGCCTATCTGGATGTGGTACTTAGAAAGGACAACAATGGGTGTTTGGTGTCTAAAATAAATAGGAAGTCCACATATTCAAACTTTTTTTTTACATTTTGAAAGTTATCACCCCTCTCCAGCAGAAAAAAGGCAGTTTTAAAAAGACAATTTGTTGGGGCAGCACGAATGACATCATCATATGAAGACTTTGTGGCAAAATGTTTTTTGTTAAAATCCATGTTTTTGAGGCGTGGATGTCCTGAAGCCTTTGTTGATTCATCCGTAGATGAAGTCATGATTAAAAGACAGAACAATGAATATGTACCTATTTTAAAGCCACAGTTGACACCACAAGTAGGCTTGGGGGGTGTCATTTAATGACTGGCCTGAAGCAATGACTCTAATAAGTGGAACTGTTTCAGCTCTGATTGATAAGTATAAGAGCTCCTTTATCATCGCTTTTTCTTTAGATCAAGCTAAGGTTAGAAAAAGAATTATGAAAAACTGGGTAATTATTATGGAAGATCATGAGTTGGCTAACAAGATAGGAGACAAGCCAACAATAATTTTCAGGTAAAAACGTAAAATATTTCCTGAAAATGACAATGCTTCCTCAGACAATCAAGATTTTACCATGAAAAGATATGGGTTTTGTTGAGTTTGCCCCTATATAGAATGTACCCATATAGTTGTTATCAATGGGAAGATGTATTAAATGCAATAACTACAATACAAAAAAGTGCTGTATGCAGCCCTATGTGCGAGTCTTGCACCACTTTTTATGTGGGTTGATGGAAAGGGCGTTAAAAGATAGGTTAAGGGAATGTGCGTATGCCATTTCTAAAGCACAAGAAACAAAGCCTTTGGCTAGGCACACTAAATTGCATCCTACACATTGATTTAAATTTGTTGTTTTAGAGAAGTTGATTGAAAATCCAAGGGGTACTCCTTTGTTGTTGCATTTGGGCAAAAAGGAACTGCTGTGGCAATTGAAATGTAATGCAAGTGTGAGTCCAGGCTTAAATGAGTTAATATCTGCTCAGCCAGTTTTAAAGCTTAAAGCTTTTCAGAGATGAGTGTTTTTACATATATATGTTTTTGTTAATAATTATTTTAATGGCTGTTTAGTATTTTTTTTTATCTTTTTAAGTATGTTTTTAAGTGGTTCTGTTACTATTATGTGATGTATTTTACAATGCTTATAATTGTGTGTGGGATGTTTAAATGCGATACATTGGATGTCACATGATGATGGGATGTGTTTAAATGAGGTGGACTATCCAAGTGAATCTCATCTGATGAAGTTTTATTACAGACAAAAATGTTACTCACAGTTGTTTTAGTGAATAAAGTTGGACTAGTTGGTGTTTCTGGGTCTTGCTGCTTTTTACTGCAGATTTTACAGTTTGTGGTTGACTAATACAAGTCCTGTCAATGTGGATTTACAATTTTTTGATGACGTTGTGGTCACCTGGTAGATATAAGCATCATAAGACAATGTACAATTGTTTCAGGTACTCAGACCACCTTTTAATCCTTAAAGAAATTAACAAAGTATGCAAGAGATGTACAATCATAACTTCCTTGGAGGCAAAAATCTCACTTACAAACAATGCCATCAAGAACACAAACACTACATCCTTCACAAATACCGTTTACCACACACAGAGGCCTTCTTATGCTGGGGCACTTAAAAGCAACATCTCCAAACCTCAAACAGCTTCTAAGCCATCAGACTGGAATACCTACCTTCAGCAATCACTAAAGTAGTCACCAAAAGAAACACCTAACACCACACATAAGCCTACACCCAATTATCCCTTAAGAACAAAGCTCATAAGGCAATCAAACTTTACCTAATACTCTTGTTATAGGGGCCTCTGTTGTATGACACACACATACTCCTCTCACCAGGCAGAACAAGGAGAAGATAATAGTTATTTTCCTAGCCAAAGCTAGCATCTGCAATACCATGTTACTCACGATGGTCTGCACCTGTACCCCTGGGCTTTTGGATATTGGCTAAAACTTTACCCATCCCCTTAGAGCCTTTTTATGCAATGTCAAAAATGATAAAACTACCAACATAGCAAAGAACTCAAAGCAACCTTAAGGTGCTCCTGCTCAATGCTAGGAGCCTAAACAAGAAACTCACACCCTACAAGCTCTCCTCAGTCTGGAAAATGTAGAAACCTGTGCTGTTACCGAGACCTGGTTTAAAGCCACAGATAATACTCCAGCAGTGTAAGGCGATAGTGCCTTCCACTTATTTAGACCAACAGCAACAAAGACAGGACCTAAAGGTTAGAGGTGTCTCAAGCTGCATTGGCAGCAAATGCAACTCTAGGTTGGTTAAACAGAATGATGTCTTGGAGTTCATCCATGTCCATGTCTCCATAGATAAGGTTCCTTACCATGCCTGGCCAGCTACAGATCACCCTGTGATTCATGAAGCTCACAATACTTACCTAGACCTCCTAGAGATGATCGGCATCCACTGAAATACCCCATTCATGGAAGACTTTAACTATTTCTGTATAGACTGGTAAATGTATACTGCCTCTAACTCAATGGCAGAATGTTTCCTGGACTTTATCAGTACAGACACCCTGGACTAGATAGTGCACTCTCCAACCAGATGATTGACCATATTCGACCTAGTACTCACCAACATGGGAGAGCATTTCACCCCCCCCCCCATATCCATAGCTGGCCTTTGGCATAGGCCAACTAGGGGGCCACCTATGGCACTACTCTAGCAGGGATACTTTCTTTTTTTTAGTAAAGAAATGGTTTCTTTAAAATGTGTGATATAAATCCAAGAAAAACTGAAAAATAAGATGTACTGTGAGAAAAATGGACAAAAAAAGTAATCGGGATACTGTAGGTAAACCAGAATGGGGACATTGGTGCTTTTGAGGGATTGTTGTGGAGCCCTTTTGCTTGGGGCACAAGTTGACCAAAGGCTGGCCCTGCAATATCACATCCTCATTGGTGAAGTTGGGTCACAAAGCTGTCTCCCTCAAAATAAAAATCAACCCAGAAAGCCCAACTAAACATGTAACAGGAAGAACTGTAAAGCAAACTGCATCCTATTAAGTGATGGTTTGTCAAAATTCATGGCTCCCCCAAACCCCAGAACACAGCTATCGATGCAGAATTATTTACAGAAACCTTGCACAAACATAAATGGCTGCAATAAGGCTGCCATCTATCAGAAGTAAGCCCAAATCTAAAAGAAGAAAAAAAAAGTAAACCACACTGCTGGAATCCTTACCTTAATAAGCTACATGGCCGGCCTTAGGCATAGGCAAACTAGGCAACCGCCTAGGGCACCATACAGGCCAGTCTCATAAAGGGCGCAATTTTAATGTACAGTTGTTTTCTGTTTTCTCCACTTCCTAAAGTACTTTACTTTTCTCTCCACTTCTCCGCATGTTCTGTAGCATTTGCACCCTCCCCCCACTTCTGTAATCTAAAGCATGACCACACAGCACATAGCATGGCCCCCTACTGTATTCTTCCATTCCCTCCCCCTACATCTGGGATCAGTCAGTAGCTGACTGGCTGCTGTTCTTGAGCTTTATTTAAAGCATCCAATCGGTGATGCTTTTGTACCACTAACGTCCTTGGCTACTGCTCCAATTTTCATCTGTTTTCTGCAGAAAAAAAAAATAAGCATCCCGCTTTTCTGGAAATGGACTTTTTACATACCTCGGGCTCTAGGAACTTTGTTTTTCTCTGCTTCTTGGTGATAGCACTCCAGATTGGAAAGAGTTTGTAAAGGACAGATAGCCCCAAGTCCAAAGTCAACTCCATCAAGTCCACTCTGGTGGGACAGTCACCGACTCAGGCAACGAACAGATCCATGGGCATACCGCAAGTTGTCAGTGGCAAGAAAGGGCGACATCACAGCCAGGTTAGGGAACATTATAACCATGTCAGTATTTAAAGTTTGAATCTTAATTTCAGCTACTGTACATTAGCATTCTGGTAATGCATTGTGCTTTAACTTTAGCAGACTACTTACAACAGAAAATGAATGTGCATTAAGTGAGCGAATGTAGTTTTTAACATTATCCACAAGTAGCAGACAGTTTGAAAATGTATTGTGTTCATCTCATAATATTGTGTAAACTTCTAAAATGCCACAAGTATTATTTTAGGAGTGTGTATCTGCCATGAAAGCAGGTGTGTCTGAACTCTTGTGCCCAAGTGAGACAAAAAACTGAGGCTGTATGCAAACTAGGGGAAGTAATACTGGACTCCATAGAGATGGTAAAACGGGCATTCCAGATGAGCACAACTGGAGCTTGATCTTTGCTTCCTGCTGAATGAAAGCTGGCAACATGGTGTAAACACATCTGTATTGTTACTCTCAAAGGGTCTATTTTTAACTTGCTGATAGAGCTCAATTTAGATCTTTAAAAAGTAGGTGATGCAAGGGGTCCTTAGAAGAACTGATATAAAAGGAAGCCGCACATAATGATTTGCAGTGCACTTGGAAGTTAATCCACCAAGTCCACACTATACGCGCACTCTTTTTGACACCTGGGACTTTAGCTTGTTATGTCACCCTGCTGTTCTCACGCTAGTGTTTGAATTGGAATCCTCAGCATCATTTAGTAGCAAGTCAGAAGGGAATCACTGTACCTTCAAGAGCACCCCCCCCCCCCCTTGAGTGCCATGTCCATTACTGCTCAGACTAAGATAAGCTGATGTTCTTCATCTCACATTGCTGCAGTCATAACTTGTGGGTAGTCCGCTGTCCTCAGTCGGCCCGAATACCAAAGTATTAGGCTGGCGTCGGTCATGGGCGCTCAGATCTGACGTCAGTGCGTCATGGTATTAAAGCACATGACCGACGTCATATCCTCAGTCTTTTTTGCCGCATGGTCCGTAGCAGAAGCAGCGTTTGCAAGTGCCGTTCGGCGTTCTGAAATTTTCGTATTCTGAGTTTCAGACCGATACCAAGTTGGGCTAAGTACCCCGTTGGGGAATATTTTTGTTTTTTCTTGCCTCAGTTACTTCCGGTTGTCAGAAAAAGTGAATAATTGTATTTCTTGTGGGAAACAGATACCGCATAGGGATTACCACTCTCTCTGTATTCCTTGTTTGGGGCCTGAGCACGACGTAGTCGGGTGTCGCTTTTGTGCTAGGTTTAATAAGCGCACCATTAAACGTAGGTTAGATTGCGCTAGGCTTGTCTTCGGTAAGCGGTGTAATTACAATATGCCGTCGGATCCTCCGACGCCCGCTACCGCTAAGAAGCGCAAGGAAAAATCGTTTAGGTCCAAGCAGGATGAGTCGTCCGTTCTGGACGCCGGTTCTTTAGAAACTACGGTGGAATCTGTAGATCCAGCCGAGGTTTCTGCTGAGTCTCAGGGGGAGACGTTACTTTTGCAGGATGTGGCCTCTCAGGAGTCAGGTCAGGCTGAGGGGGCCTCTCAGGTTGCTGTACTCCCTTCTTTACCTAAGGGGGTTAGGCCTTCTCCTTCTGTCTCTAAAGTACCTTCTAAGGGCAGGCCTGGTTTGCTTTCCTCAGGTGTCAGTCCTAGTTCAGCAGGTTCTGTACCCAAAAAACATATGCTTAAAATGGCAGAAGATTTAATTTCCTTAATCAGGGGTTCTATGCCCCCTCCAGATAAGAGGCCTAGGGTGGAGCCAGAGGTAGAATGTTTGGAACAGGCTTCAGATTACTCAGAGTCTTGACTGAAGACACTCAGGATTTTCCTCCTTATTCTGATTCAGACGCAGAGGATTCCAGTCCTTCTGCTTCTCCTCCAGAGGATTTTTCTTTTTCAGAAACCCTGCATTCTATGAGGGAGCATTTGAAATGGGAAGGCCAGGATTTTTCGGATTCCCGAAAGAGGCTTAGGGAATTTTTGTTTTTACCACAACATCGGCCCTTAGCTATACCTCCTGTTTTGGATGTTGTTCAGGATGTTTTCTCTGAGGCTTCCCTTAATCCAGACTCTTTGCCTCCTGCTCCAGTTAAGCCAGATAGGTATTACAGAGTGCCTGAGGCTCATAAGTATCTGTATAAGAGCCCAAGGGCTGACCCAGAAACTATTAGCCAGGGACCTAAGGGTGTCAGGGCTTCTGTTGTAAAGAATCCAGTTCCTATGGATAAAGATTCTAGAGCTTTGGATAGGTGGGGTACGAAAGTGTACACCTCTTCCACTCTAGCAATGAGGGCTTTGAATTGTCAGTTCCATATGTTGAAGTACCAGAATTTTCTCCTTACTCAGTTAAAATCTAAGGTAGATGCTTTGGCAGAGGGCATAGACTGTAAGGAATTACAGGATTTGGTTCATGCCTCTGATCAGGTGGGTAAGCATTCTTTGCAGTGTGGTTTCGATGCTTTACTTCATCCAGGGTGGCTGCCACTGGGTCAGTTATTCGCAGGCACGCCTGGCTTAAGGATCAGAATTTGTCAGAGCATGTTAAAGCTAGAATTTTAGATGCTCCTTTACAGTCTGAGGTTTTGTTTGGTTCTCCTGTGGAGTCTGTCTTAAAGAAAATGGAAGACAAGGCTAAGTCTATGCAGACTGTTAAAGATTTTTTGCAGGTGCAGCCCCCTAAGTTTAGCAGGAATTGGCCTACTAAGGGATGGGCATATCCTTCTTCTGATTTACAGTCTAGGGGCAGATCTAGGCGTGGTAGGGGCAGAACTCAGAGTTCTTTCAGGCCTAGGACGTGGAGTTCCCCTGCACAATCTACAGGTGAGGGCAGGGGCCAGTCCTTTCGTAAACAGGCCCAATGACCTGCATCTTCAGCTGCCAGATCCCTCCTGTCTGGCAGCACCTTTGGGAGGAAAGTTGGCACTCTTCAAGCAAAATTGGCTTTTAGTCACCCAGGACAAGTGGGTGTTGGACATTATAGACCGAGGCTACAAGTTTTATTTCCGCACATTGCCTCCTTTCAAGGGCATGCCAGACGTTCCTCCTCAGCAAAGGGTAGAGGCTCACAAACAGATTTCTTTACTTCTTCAAATGGGGGCTATACAGCAGGTCCCTCTGTCAGAAGTGGGCCTAGGATTTTATTCTCGCCTGTTTCTTGTACCAAAGAAAGGAAACACTTGGAGGCCAATTTTGGATTTATCTATCCTCAACACATATCTGGACATTCCAAAATTCAAAATGTTGACGTTGCAACAACTTCTGCCTCTGTTGGGCAAAGATCACTGGATGGTAACTCTGGATCTCAAAGAGGCTTATCTTCATGTTCCTATCAGGCCCAGTTGCAGGAGATACCTGCGTTTTCGGGCTGGGACTTTACATTATCAGTTCTCTGCATTGCCCTTTGGCTTATCTACTGCGCCCAGGGTGTTCACAAAGGTTCTGGCTCCGGTGATAGCCTTCTTAAGGTTAAGAGGAATACAAATTTACCCTTATTTGGACGATTGCCTGATTCTTGCTCAAGACAAAGACAAGCTTCTTCACCATCTACAGTATGTTATGGCAGTGTTAAGGTGCCTAGGGTATTCTGTGAATGAAACAAAGTCCAGTCTAGTACCCTCTCAGGAAATGTGCTTTCTGGGTGTGAGACTGAATACAGCTTCCCAGATGGCCTTTTTGACCCTGGACAAACAAAGAAACCTTACACTTTACTTCCAACAATTGTCTCTACGGTCCAGGCTGACTGCAAGGACAGTCCTTCAAGCCTTGGGGTTCATGGCATCTTGTATTCTGGTGCTTCCCAATGCCAAACTGCATATGAGGAAGCTACAATGGTATCTCAAAAATGTATGGACGCAACACTGCCACGATCTGGACACTGTCATTCAGATAATACCTTGCATTCAAAAGGAATTTTTGTGGTGGGCTCAGGAATGTCACCTAAACAAGGGACTCTCTGTGACCCGACCAGAGGCGAGTCAGATCTTAACGATGGATGCCTCGGACAAGGCTTGGGGAGCTCACCTCAATGGAAAATGGGTTCAAGACACATGGCCTGCCAGACTTCAACATTTGCATATCAATTTGAAGGAGATGTTAGCAGTCCAATTTGCATTGATGGCTTTCAAGGATCTACTTCACCCAGGACAAGTTTGATTCAAACAGACAACACAACTGTCATGTGGTACATCAACAAGCAAGGGGGAACCCATTCGTACCCTCTTTGCAGGCAAGCTATGATTTTGTGGGAGACTGCTCTCAGTTTGCACCTCACTCTTCAGGCAAGGTTTCTGCCAGGAGCACAGAACTCCTTAGCAGATGTTTTGAGCAGACAGATGGTGGATCCCCACGAGTGAAAATTGGATCCTCATGTATTTCAACAGTTGACAGTGATATGGGGGACTCCAGACATAGATCTGTTCACTTCTCCACTAAATTTCCAGTTGCCACAGTTTTGCACAAAGATGTTTCATCCAACAGCTTGGAAAGTGGATGCTCTATCATTCAGTTAGAGCAATCTTCACGTCTATGCTTTTCCTCCTCTGCCTCTCCTTCCCAAGGTGCTCTTGAAGGCCAGACAAGACAAGCCCTCCATGATTCTAATAGCTCCAGATTGGCCTCGACAGCACTGGTACCCTCTGCTGAGGAGTTTAGTAAGGGAGCCTCCTTGGCCTTTGCCTTCCATTCCACACCTTTTGTCTCAGGCAGGCAATCATTTCCTCAATGTCAGGATTCAGTCCCTGCATCTAACAGCCTGGCATATTCTGTTCTAGAACCTGGAGGGTCGCAGCTTCCTCAACAAGTTTTGAATGTTATTTTGGAGGCCAGAAGGCCTAGTACAAGGAAAGTTTATGCAGATAAATGGAGGAGATGTTTTATTTGGAGCAAAGCAAAGAGCTTTGATGTTTCCAGGCCTGATTTGAGTGTTTCTCTTCAATATCTTACGGAATTATTAGACAAAGGTTTGTCTTTCTCCTCTGTTAAAGTTCATGCTGCAGCCATTTCTGCTCACTATGACTGTGACCCACCATTATTCTCTCATCCTTTATTTAAGCACTTCCTTAGAGGGGCAAAGAACATAAGACCCCCGCGTAGAGCTCCTACTCCTTCCTGGGATCTCAATTTTGTGTTGGAAAAGCTTACTTTACCTCCTTTTGAACCTGCAGCTATGTCTGAGTTAAAGTTTTTGTCTTGGAAGACTGCTTTTTTGTTGGCCATTACGTCTGCTAGAAGGGTATCTGAATTACAGGCTCTAATGGCGGTTGAACCCTTCCTGATTTTTCATAAGGATAGGGTGTCTCTGCGTACTAACCCTACTTTTATGCCTAAAGTGGTTTCAAATGTGGCCTTGAACCAATCTATTCATTTGCCTACTTTTTATGCTGATCCCCAAAATAAAGGGGAGAAAATTTTGCACACTTTGGATATTCACAGGCAGTTGCATTATTATTTGAGCAGGACTAAAGGGTTCAGACAGTCTCAACAGTTGTTTGTTTCTTTTGCTTTGGCCTCTCAGGGGAAACCTGTTTCAAAACAAACTATTTCTAAGTGGATTGGTCATTGTATTGCTTTTTGTTATTCTCATCATGGTAAGGAGATTCCGGCTGGAATCAGACCTCATTCCACTAGGGCTACTGCCACCTCTACTGCTTTTTTAAGGGGTGTAGCTACTAAAGATATTTTGGAGGCAGCTACTTGGAGTTCAGTGCACACCTTTTCTAAACATTACCATCTCCCTCTTTATTCCAAATCTAGGGCTGGATTTGCCACTGCAGTCTTACAGGGCATGTTAGCAGCTCCCAATGCTTTATGACTCTGCCAGCCTCCCTTTACCTTTGCTTTGGGATTCTACCCACAAGTTATGACTGCAGCAATGTGAGATGAAGAACATAGTACAGTTTTGTACCTACCATAAATGTAGATGTTCGAAGATCCACATTGCTGCAGTCCAATTTACCCTCCCTCCTTCCCCTCTGTAGTTTGGAGTGGTTGTATGGTTTGGGTGGTAGAGGTTGTTTGTACATAGGTTTTGGAGGTTTTTCTGTTTTTGGCTGTGGCCTTTCTTTTTAGGGCCTTCTGTCATCTGGGGCAAGAAAAGACTGAGGATATGACGTCGGTCATGCGTTTAATACCATGACGCACTGACGTCAGATCTGAGCGCCCATGACCGACGCCAGCCTAATACTTTGGTATTCGGGCCGACCGAGGACAGCGGACTACCCACAAGTTATGACTGCAGCAATGTGGATCTTCGAACATCTACATTTATGGTAGGTACAAAACTGTACTTTTTCATGGTGGGGGTCTACTGGTGGGGTCCTAGAAAAAAGTGAAAAGCGAGATGCATTGCTTTTTAAAAATTTACTTGCATGTTGAGGTTTGGGGTAGCAGGTGCAGGTTTGCAGATGATGGAGAGTGGGAGCTGAACAGGTATGTCGCATGTCAACACCATTCACTTCCCCAAGCTTTCACCTGGTTGAGGAGCTATAGGTCATTGAATTTTTTTGGACACTGAAAATGCTTCAAAATGCTAATTATTTTCAGAGATTGATTTGAAATGGCATGATTACAAAAAAGCAGCCAGTCTGATACTGGGACACGTTTTATGATAGGAACAATGCTGATGAATATGCACCCATCTACTCAAAGCACACACAAAGGTTTACCTCATAGCTCTCAACAAATCAAGGACAAATCTCCAAGAATCAAGGACACATCCAGAAATAACCAGGTGCACTTTTAAAATATAAGCACCATCAACTTTAGACAGTGACAGAATAAGAGAAAGTGAATTTAATATAGTCATTAATTCTAAAGTGTACTTCACCAGCATTTCTCCAAAAGTCACCAGTTTTGGAGGGATTAAGAGCCCAGAACTAAAATCTGAGTCAAAATTAGGAAGGCATGGTTTACTGCCATTGTGGCTCATCCTGAAGTAATTTGATCTCAATGTACCAATACAGGGAGGATGCAGCGGTCCACTGACGCTCCAAAGCCAATTGTCTAGCCAGTTACAATGTGCACATGTGGTGCACGTGCAGACAAGCACATAGCCTTGTGTAAACCACAAGTGAGTTTTTAAGAGCTGGTGATCAAACCCAGGCATGTTTATATCACCCAAGGGGTCAAAAATAAAATTGGATTTAATGAGGCTGGGGGATCTGTGATGGCTATATCTCACAACAATCACTGATTTTCAGGGACTTCTCTGATTTTGGCTCAGACTTTTGATTTGTCCATCCTAATCCTTCTTTAAACTGATGATTTGGAGATAAAAGGGAATGGAATAATTAAAATTACAAACTTATTTTGCTTCATAAAATGCATGTTAATTCACATTCTCTTTTTTTCTTGTCAACTTTTCAAGTTAACATTTCAAAGCCAAAAGTGGCTTAATGGATATGGAATCATTCAAACCTGGTGGGGTAGAGGCATCTGTAAATATTTGCCAATTGAATATCCATTAAGCCACTTTTGGCTTTGAAATGATGTGTATAACAATTTGTTTCTTCTTTTTCCCCATCATGTTTTTTGCAGTAAGTTAGTGACTTAGAGTGTTAAACAGAAATGCCCATATTTTCTGTGTTTAATGTTTAATATTTTAGTTTTTGTTTTAGTTCATATATTAGGTTAATGTAATTGATGTTTGTAGGGAATTTTTAATAATTTTAGTAATGACAATTTTAATAACACTACACATGTATGCACTACAGTAATTTATATTAGCAGTAGGTTTGAGTTAGTAAATGAGTGTGTATGTCTTTAAATCAGCAGGACAGATTTTAAAAGAATCAGCGCCAAAAAAGTTATTTAAAGTTCCTTTTGACTGTGGATGTTCTTCATCCCACATTGCTGCAGTCCTAACACTTGGGTAGTCCGCTGTCCCAGTCGGCCCGAATACCAAAGTATAAGGCTGACGTCGGTCAGGCGCGCAGGTCTGGCGTCAGGGCGTCTTTTGCGCGCCGATGCAGAAGCAGTTTTGCAAGTGCAGGTTGGCGTTCTGAGATTTTCCTCTCCAAGTTGGCGGAATATTTTGTTTTCTTGCCTCAGTATTTTACGGATGTCAGAAAAAGTGAATAACTGTATTTCTTGTGGGAAACAGATACCTCATAGGGATTACCATACCTTGTGTATACCTTGCTTAGGGCCTGAGCACGGCGTTGTTGGCTGTCGCTCTTGTGCTAGATTTAACAAATAAAGAGAAGATTAGATTGTGCCAGGTTAGTTTTGGGAAGCGGTGTAATTATAAAATGGCAAGGACAAAACAACAAAGCCTGGAGACTTTATTACTACAAGATGTGACCTCTGGAAGGGCTTCTCAGGTAGCTGTTCTTCCCTCCCTTCCTAAGGTGGTTAGGCCCTCCTGCTGTTTCCAAGGCTTCTCCCAGGGCAGGCCAGGTTTGGTTTCAGGTGTTACCCCTAGTTCTTCAGGGTCTGTACCTAAGAAGCATATGCTTAAGATGGCAGAAGATTTGATTACAATGATTAGAGGTTCTATGCCCCTCCTGATAAGAGGCCTAGGGTGGAACCTGAGCTTGGGAATTTTGAGCAGTGTTGATGCTTCTGAGTCTTGACTGAAGACTTGCAGGAGTATTCCCTTACTCTGATTCTGATGTGGATGATTCTACTCCTTCTGCTTCTCCTCCTGAGGATTTTTCATTTTCAGAGACTCTTCATTCCATGAGGGAGCATTTTAAATGGGAAGGTCAGGATTTCTCTGATTCCAGGAAAAGGCTTAGGGAATTTTTGTTTCTTCCTCAGCATAGGCCTTTAGCTATACCTCCTGTTCTAGATGTGGTGGAGGATGTTTTTGCAGAGGCTTCTCTGAACCCTGATTCTTTGCCTCCTGCTCCAGTTAAGCCGGATAGATATTATAGGGTGCCTGAAGCTCATCAGTATCTTTTTAAGAGTCCTAGGGCAGACCCAGAAACTGTTTCACAGGGGCCTAAAGGTGTTAAGGCTTCTGTTGTTAAAAATCCTGTTCCTCCGGATAAAGAGGCAAGGGCTTTGGATAGATGGGGAAAGAAAGTGTATACTTCTTCCACTTTGGCCATGAGAGCTTTGAATTGCCAGTTTCACATGTTGAAATATCAAAATTATCTCCTTTCACAATTAAAGTCTAAGGTAGATGCTTTGGCGGAAGGTATTGAGTGTAAAGAGTTGCAGGATTTAGTTCATGTTTCTGAACAGGTGGGTAAGCATTCTTTGCAATGTGGTTTTGATGCTGTGCAGGCCTCTTGGTGGCTGCCACTGGTTCCCTGGCTGAGGGATCAGAATTTAGCTGAGCATGTGAAGACAAGGATTTTAGATGCTCCTTTACAATCTGATGTGTTGTTTGGTTCGCCTGTGGAAGCAGTTCTAAAGAAAATGGAAGACAAGGCTAAGTCTATGCAGACTGTTAAAGATTTTTGCAGGTTCAGCCTCCAGTTTAGTAGAAATTGGCCTACCAAGGGGTGGACATATCCTGCTTATGATTCCCAGTCTAGGGGTAGGTCTAGACGTGGTAGGGGCAGAGCTCAAGGTTCTTTTAGACCTAGAACAGGAGTTCACCTGCTCAGTCTTCTGGTGAGGGCAGGGGTCAGTCCTTTCAACAGACCCAATGACCTGCCTTTTCAGCTGCCAGAATCTTCTCGTCTGGCAGCACCTTTGGGAGGAAGGTTGGCACTCTTCAAAGAAAACTGGAGTTTAATTACCCAAGACAGATGGGTATTGGATATCATTCACCACGGTTACAGGTTTTATTTCCATACCTTGCCTCCTTTCAAAGGCATGCCAGACATTCCTCCTCAACAAAGGAAAGAGGCTCACAGGCAAATTTCTCTGTTGCTCCAAATAGGGGCCATTCAGCCGGTTCCTGTGCCAGAAAGGGGCCTAGGATTTTATTCTCGCCTGTTCCTAGTACCAAAAAGGGGAACACGTGGAGACCAATTTTGGATCTGTCTATCCTCAACACTTATCTGGACATTCCCAAGTTCAAAATGTTGATGTTACAACAGCTTTTACCTATGCTGGGCAAAGATCACTGGATGGTAACTTTGGATCTCAAGGAAGCTTACCTTCATGTTCCTATCAGACTAATTTGCAGGAAGTATCTGCGTTTTCGAGCTAGAATTCTCATTATCAGTTCTCTGCATTGCCCTTTGGCTTATCCACTGCGCCCAGAGTATTCACAAAGGTTCTGGCTCCAGTGATAGCTTTCTTCAGGCTAAAAGGAATACAAATCTATCCTTATTTGGACGACTGCCTGCTTCTGGCTCAAGGAAGGGACGTTCTTCAGCATTTGGAATATGTGATAGCAGTGCTAAGATGCCTAGGGTATTCTGTGAGCGAAATAAAGTCCAGTCTAGTACCCTCTCAAGACATGTGCTTTCTGGGCGTGAGACTGAATACAGCATCCCAGATGGCCTTTTAACCCCGGACAAACAAAAGAATCTTTTCTTTACTTCCATCAACTATCTCATCAGTCCGGGCTGACTGCAAGGACAGTCCTTCAAGCCTTAGGGTTCATGGCATCTTGTATTCTGGTACTTCCCAATGCCAAACTGCATATGAGGAAGCTACAATGGTATCTCAAAATGTATGGACAGAGCACTGCCAGGATTTGGACACTGTCATTCAAATAATACCTTGCATTCAAAGGAATTTTTGTGGTGGGCTCAGGAATGTCACCTAAACAAGGGACTCTCTGTGACCCAGCCGTCAGATTCTTCGACAGATGCCTCGGACACAGCTTGGGGAGCTCATCTGAATGGAAAGTGGATACAAGACAAGTGGCCTGCCAGACTGCAGCATCTACATATCAACATGAAGGAGATGTTAGCAGTCCAGTTTGCATTACTGGCTTTCAAGGATTTACTTCTTCCAGGGCAGGTGTTGATTCTAACAGACAACACAACTGTCATGTGGTACATCAACAAACAAGGGAACACATTCTTATCCTCTATGCAGGCAAGCAATGATTTTATGGGAGACTGCGTTAAGCTTGCAACTGAATCTTCAAGCAAGGTTTCTGCCAGGAGCACAGAACTCCTTAGCAGATGTGTTAAGCAGGCAAATCATGGATCCCCACGTGTGGAAACTGGATCTTCATGTATTTCAGACATTGACAGTGTCCTGGGGAACTCCAGACATAGATCTGTTCGCTTCTCCACTAAACCACCAGCTGCCAAAGTTTTGAAAGGTTTCATCACACAGCCTGGAAAGTGGATGCTCTTTCTTTCACTTGGGAAAATCTTCATGTGTATGCCTTTCCACCTCTGCCTCTCCTCCCAAAGGTACTCCTAAAGGTCAGACAGGACAAGCCAAGGATGATTTTAATAGCTCCAGATTGGCCTCGGCAGCACTGGTACCCATTGCTGAGGAGTCTGGTAAGGAAGCCTCCATGGCCCTTACCTTTGATTCCACACCTATTGTCTCAGAAGGACGGGCATCTACTCAATGTCAAGCTTCACTCTCTTCATCTAACAGCCTGGCATATTCTGTTTTGAACCATAGCAAGTCTCAGCTTCCTCAACAAGTTTTGAATGTGATTATGGAAGCCAGAAGACCTAGTACAAGGAAAGTGTGGAAATGGAAGAGATTTTTATTTTGGTGTGCAGCAAAGGATTTGGATGTTTCTGAGCCAAATTTGAGTGTGGCTCTTCAATATCTTACTGAGTTATTGGACAAAGGTTTGTCTTTCTCTTCCATTAAGATTCATGCTGCAGCAATTTCAGCTCACTATGATTGTGACCCACCATTGTTTTCTCATCCTTTGTTTAAGCAATTTCTTAGAGGGGCAAAGAATATAAGACCCCCCTTGGGACCTCAATTTTGTGTTGGAGAAACTTACTCTACAACCTTTTGAGCCTCTACTGCTGAATTGAAATACTTGTCATGGAAGACTGCTTTTTGTTGGCCATTACTTCTGCAAGAAGGGGTTCTGAATTGCAGGCCCTTATGGCGGTTGAGCCTTTTTTGATTTTCCATAAGGATAGGGTATCATTACGTACTAATCCTTCCTTTATGCCTAAGGTGGTCTCTAGTGTGGCTTTAAACCAAACTATTCATTTGCCCACTTTTATGCAGATCCCCAAAATAAGGGGAAAAGATTTTGCACACTTTAGATGTACACAGGCAGTTGCGTTATTATTTAAGCAGGACTAAGGATTTTAGACAGTCTCAGCAGTTGTTTGTTTCTTTTGCTTTGAGTTCTCAGGGCAAGCCTGTGTCAAAACAAACTATTTCTAAGTGGATTGGGTTTTGCATTGCATTTTGTTATTCCCATCATGGCAAGGACATTCCAGCTGGGATCAGGCCTCATTCCACTAGGGCTACTGCCACTTCAACAGCATTTCTAAGGGGGGTGGCAACTAAGGATATTTTGGAGGCAGCTACTTGGAGTTCAGTACATACTTTCTCTAAGCATTACCACCTTCCTCTCTACTCTAAATCTAGGGCTGGTTTTGCCACGGCTATTTTGCAGGGCATGTTGACAGCTCCAGCTTCTTTATGATTTGCCAGCCTCCCTTACCTCTGCTTTGGGATTCTACCCAAGTATTAGGACTGCAGCAATGTGGGATGAAGAACATAGTACAGTTTTGTACCTACCATAAATGTAGATGTTCGAGGATCCACATTGCTGCAGTCCCCTCTGTGTTTAGGGGTGGTTGTGTGGGTGGGGTTGTACTTGTGTAAATTGTATATATTGTATATATATTTGGTACAGGAGTGTTTGGTGTCTTTTGGTTTTGGCCTTATCTTTTTAGGGTCTTCTGACATCTGGGGCAAGAAAAGACTGAGGATATGACATCGCTCATGTTTGGTATTCGGGCCGACTGGGACAGCGGACTACCCAAGTGTTAGGACTGCAGCAATGTGGATCCTCGAACATCTACATTTATGGTAGGTACAAAACTGTACTTTTCAGTGTTCTGATGAAGCTTGTTATTGTACAAGTGAAAGCGCTTAACTTATTTTGGAGTTTGGATTCATTAAATGTTTTTATTTTCAAATATTTGTATTGTTTGAGCCCTATTTTCGTTCTGAAAATGGTTCATTTTGCTGCTTGTTGTCGTTGGTTTAATTGGAGCAGTTGTGTGGTTCTCCCAAGACACAGAGGTCTTTCAGTGTTTCAGTGGATTTTGCCTGTTGATTCAGGATATAAATGATTGAGAGCTATGATGAACATTTTCTGAGATGCTCATTCCAGAGACATTGTAAATAACATAGACCTGAATTGCCATTCCTGATGGAAATAATACTTTGTGTGCCAGCCATGACGACTTCCCATAATTTACAGACAGCCCTTTAGCCAGACTTAGGTTTATTCTCACAACTGTATAAGTTGGCCTTCACCCATCTTGTACAAACAAAATGTACACATCTCTTTCCACGAGTAATACTCTTTAAAATTGAAAGAACTGGAGTGCCTTTGGTGGGAGTGACCCATCTGTGAGTGTGTCTCAGATAGGGGTGTTCCTTAAGTGCAGTGTGGGTGGGGCTTAAGGGGCGCCAGACCAGTACTTTGCCTAGGGCGCCGTTTCAGCTAAGGCTGGCCCTGATAAGCTATATAGGAAAAAAAAATAGCTATGGCCAAAATCAGAAAGAACAACTCTCATAGGGACAATAGCTGTCTGATTCCAACTAAACAAGAAACTAAGAGGTCTAATAAAATCCAACAAGGCCAATTACAAGGTCAGGATACACTCCCAGGCTAAGGACAATCACAAGGCCGCCTTCAGCGATGTCAGCAACCTTAAAGGTAAAACTCAGCAGTGTGCAGATCTGGTGGTAAATGGCATGATCTTCACTGATTAGGGTGACATAGAAATCTGTCTGATAAATTTAGCTATAACTTCATCCTCCACTAACTCCCTGTGAAATCCCTTCTAACATATTCCCCCTAATTATCAACAGGAAGCAGGTCCTGGAGGTGCTCACAACGGCCAGAAACACTGCTTCAGTGGGCCCTGACAATATTCTCGTTTGCCTCCTAAATAGCCTAAAATATGACCTGCAGGACCACTTAAGGCACTCTTCAACCACAGTCTTAAAAGGTCACAACATCCATCCCTCTTCATAAGGGTGGGCCATAAATTGACCTTGGGAACTATAAACCAATTAGACTGACAAGTTTAATATGGAAAGTCATGCAATGATCTACCATGAAATTGATTAACAATATTGGCAGCCTACAGGCACTGGACTCATTCCAGTTTGGTTTTAAGGGAATGTCCTATCTACTTAACCCAGTAGACTTCTTTGAGAGGGTCACCATGGCTATAGATGAAGGGAAAATGGTGTATACCACCTACCTTGACCTGGCCAAGGCTTTCAGTACAATACCCCACTCAGGTAATGTTGACAAACTCTCAGAACTTGGCATAAATCCTTACATAACTTGCTGGAATGCCAGCTGGCTCACTAATAGGACCCAAAAAGTCAGGAATATCTTATATATTTTATATTTGTAAAAACTGTACAGCTTTTTTCTCCTTGTATAATGAAAAACTCCTACTGTGTTACTTCATGTATGCATTGTATAATGTTTTTTGTATTTATATCTGTAATAACTGCAGAGCTTTTCTTCACAAGCATCCACTGAAAATGAGATCAATCCCAGTAAGACTTTCATGGTAAACAATGACAAACTAAATAAACAAATAACCATCTGAAGGAGCATAAACAAAGAAATGTAAAAGGTAGTACATAACTTAGCCATCCAACTTGAAATGATTATTTGAATATTTTATTTTTGCATCACTCATGCACTTGTAATTTAATAGTATTTCTATTGCATTTCATTTAGCTTTGTTTTTATAATTTCAGTGTGTTTTTCACTTAAAGTAGAATGAGGTCAGTATTGTGTGCTCTCCGATTTGCATAATGTGGTTTAAATGTGTTTCTTGCTGGCTAGGTGATTTAGTTATTAACCTTTTGACTCCATTAAGATGCATACCTAATTAAGACTTGATTAGTGCATCCTTGCAGGATCATATTCTTTGTTAATAAACCATCAGGTAACAGTTTTCTGACCAATTTAGAAGAAAAATGTGCTAGATTCTTGTCAGGGATTTATGTTTCTATTATTTAAGACAGTAGATATTTCTTTCTACCTCTACTTTTTAAAAATGCAGTGATAGCTTATCAAATGTACTTTACGAGATGAGTTTGCTTATGTCAACTGTGCGTGTGCAGTAATGTGTCCGTGATGATGATGACAAGCTTACTAATATAAACAGTTTTGAAGAGTTATGTCAGGAATTCCGCTTAGTTTCGTTTATCATGTAGTCAAATGCCTTATAGTGATACTGTACATATTTCTGCTGGACATTATTCTATGCATTTAGCATCTCTTACTCTCTCTCTCTTTGTTTTTATGTATTCAGAATACATATGTTATTCAGAAATAATTAGAGTACAGTGTGTCAAGGAAAACATGTTTTGAGATTTACAAAATATTTAGCCACATTTTATTCAGAAATGATCATAGTACTCTGATATCGGATACTGTATTTTAGATGGCTCATAATAACATGTATATTTTTAAACATATATTTAAAATGAGATGGTAGAGCTGTTTTTCTAAAAGGGTATGCAGTCTTTGTAGATGAGAAATACTAACAATCGTGAAGGTCAAGTCAAAGATTATTAGTGGAATTTGTTCTACAAAAATCAGCTGAGACATGAATTATTGTAATAAAAACATCAGAGTGCAGATATTTGTTTGGCGGTTTACAGGCTACTAAGCTAATGTGTCTTCTTCAAAGTTCTTCCACGCAACACAAGTAACCAATTAAGCATATATACTGCACTTGAGTGAAGCAGCATTATTTTAATAGCTGATCCAGCTAAGATTCTGCTTTTATATAAAACAAAACCAAAGCACCTGAACACAAGACAGAAGAGACCAGTGTTTCTAGCATAATCTCAGTTTAATATCAGCTTTCATCTTTAGACTTAATCAAGAACGTTAAAAAATACAAAGCACATCTTTATATACTCCAAGTTAAAACCATTCCATCCAATAAGAATGTAAAAACAATTAATCAATTAAACAAACTTAAAAAAAATAGTTGTATTAACCCTTTAAGTAATATCAAGTCTGCCTTCTTTGAGAAAATACTTTATATTAATGTGGTTATTTAGACCAAGGGGTTTGTCAGCAGCTAATTTTATTTGACTTCAAATTTCTCTTCTTTCAACAACATTTTTATAGTTCCCACCTCTTGGTCTTCAGGAACCGATTACACCACAGCAAACAAAAACTTTGTGAGTTGTAAACATTTGTCTGAGTGTCAATAAAGAGCATTTCTAGTGTCTTTAGTTTTAATAGTGTAACAGTGTTCTTTTATAGTTTTTGTCAAGCTTCGAGTGGTCATACCCACATAGAAGCTTGGGCACCCTGAGTAGAGAGCTATGTGTATGACACCTTTGGCATTGCAGGTGTATCTGTTTTTTGCCCACAAAATATAAGCAGAATTTGATAGAAAAATGTAAAGTCCTTCACTGATTCTAGTTACAAGCTGTACAGTTATGACATAAGTACCCTTTCGCTTTTGTGTAAATGGTGGGGAAGGTATGTGGAATTCCTTTCAAGCAAATTTCAAATACACTGACTTTTCCTGTACACAAATGCAGGAACCTCTCCTGCTACACTGGAGATGTCACTATTCCCAACAATAATTTTCCAGTTATGTGTAATATTTTTGAATTTTTTTATGAAATCGTACTGAATGGAGACATGGATATGGAACTGTATAATTTTCTTGTTATAGAACATCCAAGGCTAGGAGTACTTTTTGGGGGTCTATATTACAAAAGCGAAAATCCCTAAGTGCGAATACCTAAACGTCAACCACTTTACTGCGAACTCCGAAAATCCCGAATGCAGTAAATCGTGAAAAAAATATCGACCTGTAATAGTCGGCCAACCCCACCATCCACTACATACTACCTACCTGACTATGCACTATCCTTAACCCCTCCCTAAACCTAAGGTCCGTAACTACCGCACACTTCCCCTACATACATACACCCAAACAAAATAAATAAAACACATACATACATTTAAAAAAAAAACCCTACCTCCAACACTACACTAAACCCCACATACATAACTCACTATGCACTATCCTTAACCCCTCCCTAACCCTAAGGTCCATAACTACTGCACTCTTCCCCTACACACATATACCCAAACAATATAAATAAAACACATACATACATTTAAAAAGCACCTACTTCTAACACTACACTAACTCTTACATACATTACCTATCTATGCACTTACCTTAACCCAAATCCTAACACTAAATTCCTATCTATCGCACACTTACCTTATGGAGCTATACCGCAGACGGTCCAACCAAAACAAATCGACAGTTTGAACTTCGCGGTTTTGAACTTTCGCGGTTTACGTATTTCACACAATACTGGTCAACGTCTTCGTATTCGCCTAAAGGAATCTTCACTCTCATAATAGGAACCCCTTTTTGGTTTACCAAAAATTTATAAGCATTCATCATGCCCCCCTTTTAGACCTACAGTGTCAACTTCAGGAAACAGTACTGAGAGTATTTCTTTATTTTTATCCTCAGTACTAAATCCTTCAGCTCAGCAAATTCATCATACATAAGGGACTCTTGGAATTTTTTGAACAGCTTCAAAGAATTTACTGAAACAATAAAATACACCCCTAGCGATAATTACATTTGTACTGTTGACATAACGTCCCTTTTCACTTCCGTCCTTCAAGAGAAGAGTGTGGAATATGTTAGGAATTTTTTACACAACTATATTTGTATTCTTTATACTGTTCTTTACTTGATATTTTATTAAAAAATAATTTCTTTTTGTTTAATTCAAAAATTTATAAACAAAAGAATGGTATCGCTATGAAGCAACAGTAGCCCGCGCTTTTTCAAATTTAGTATTTGGTTGATGGCAGTTACAGATTCTACTGGGTTTCATCAAACATTCTAACATTATATATTACAAAAGATTTGTGGACAATTTGTTTTTTGTCCTTCAAGGTAAATAGGATGTCATCAGGTCTTTTTAGATGGTCTGAATTCCAGCACATTTTTTCTTACAGTTTGTCCTAGGTGAAGTGGGACAAAAAGTAATTTTTTTTGGATGTGGAATTATGGTATGATAGTACTACTACAAGATATGGTATGATAGTACTAGTACAAGATTTCATAGTTGTATATATATCACAAAAGCACCTTTACAAACCAGTATTTACACTATAGGAGTCATGATCCAATATGCATGAAGAACATTCCTAGGGGCCAGTTGATTTTGGCCTCTAGAATGAACAGTACAGATAAAATTTTGGCACGGGCCACTGTTGCCTCATACCGATACCTTTCTTTTGTTTATAAATTTTTGAATTAAAAAGAAATTATTTGTTCTCCTCTACTAGTCACTCATTAGACCCATTATAGAGTACAATGCCCCTTTTGGTATGTACCTCACAAGACATCTACAACAACTGGAAAGGCCACAAAAATACTTCACAAAGAGGATTACTGGCCTCAAACAGATGCCCAACGCAAACAGTCTTTAAAAGCTCCAGCTTTACTCCATTGAATATCGCCTACTCGGAGACAATCTCTGCATAACATACAAAGCTATGTCAAACCCAGAGCTGTTGGACATGCTCCACTTAAAGAAATCCCAATCCCTCCAAGCTACATGCTCTAGGGACATAAACCTTGTCACCACAATAAACAGAACATGCTGGAGGGATAGATTCCTGTCCCAGAGAACTTCCCATACTCTGGAACAAACTACCTATCTATATCAAATAAAGCTCCTCATTAGCACTCTTCAAGAAAAATCTCAATGATTGGATTGGAAATAGGAAATTCATCCCAGGGATCACTTCTGTATCTCTGCTCTACAGGGGCACAGGTAAATAATTTTCTTGGGTGGCGAAAGCCAGGGTACCATTTTGGCTATATAGGCCCTAGGGCCAATAGCCTAGTACCTACCTATGTATCTATGAAAAGGAGATAGAGGTTATCACTTCTTTGTTTTTAGCTAGAGAGTATGATAAAGAGCTTTTATTGCATACTGCTGAAGAGATACAATCAAAACATAAAACACAATTTGGTCCTATTTTGATATATGGATTTTCCAAAAAGATTGTTGGGTCATAAATACATAATACGGATGAACCACAACATAACATAGCACCTAGGTTTTGTTTGGATATGAGAGTAGACAGTGAAATTATCAAAAATGTTATACATAATAATTGGAAAATGATTGCTGAGAATAGTAACATGTCTAGTTGTAGTAGGAGAGATTCCTGAATTTGTATACAGGAAAAGTCAGTGTATTTGAAACTAGCTTGAAAGGAATTTCACATACATTCCTCCACTATTTACACAAAAGAGACGGGGTACTTATAAATGTCATCATTGTACAGCTTGTAGATAGAATCAGTGAAGGACCTAACATTTTTCTGTCACGTTCTCCTTGCATCTTGTGGGCAAAAAAAAAATAGATACCTGTAGTAGCAAAGGTGTTATATACCTAGCTCTCTGTTCAGGGTACCCAAGCTTCTATGTGGGTATGACCACTAGAAGCTTGGACAAAAGTATGAAAGAACATTGTTACACTATTAAAACTAAAGACACTAGAAATGCTCTTTATAGACACGACAAATGTTTACAATTCACAAAGTTTTTGTTTGCTGTGGTGGAATCAGTTCCAGAAGACCAGAGGGGTAGCAACTATAAAAATGCTATAGAAATAAGAGAAACAAAATTATCTTCTGACAACCCCCATAAATGACCACATTAATATAAAGTGTTTTCTCAAAGAATGCAGACTTTCTATCACCTAAAGGGTTAATACAACTAAAATGTATTTTAAAGTTTTGTTTAATTGGTTAATTGTTTTTGTATTCTTATTGGATGGAATGGTTTTAACTTGGAGTATATAAAAATGTGTTTTGTATTTTGTTAATATTCTTGATAAAGTCTGAGGAGGAAAGTAGATATTAAACTGAGAATACACTAGAAATATTGATCTTTTCTGTCCTGCATTCAGGTGCTTTGGTTTTGTTTTATAATATTGTTGATATACACCAGATTGGGCTTTGCTTGTGTTTTTTTTTTTTTTTTTTTTAAGATTCTGCTTTGTTGTAGTATGTTTTGGTTTAACTACAAAGGAACATGATTGTGTTCACATTTCAGGCGTATGTTAAAAATCTCACAGTACTTGCTAATGAAATGTAAAAAAATCCTACAGCACTTTTTGAGGAAATGTAAGTCAGTTCCCTGGTCACATTTTCCTAGTCTTTGTAAATAACACCCAAATCTCTTCTGAAAAAAGACTTGTCTCGGTGGGATTTACATAATTAATCAATTCAAGATTGACATGTAGTCTACCACCGTGAGATGTTGCAAATGAAATATAAATAAATTATGTCCAACTTTTTTGCATCAGGGGGTAAGAAACATATTTATGATGAAACATCATGACTTTAAGTCAGGATGCAAAATATCTTAACTAAAACATATAAACTGCAGTGTCACTCCAATGAAAAGATCATAAAATGTAAGATTTCACAAATATACTACGTTATCATTTTTCAGGATGGGGCTGCATTATTTTTGTTCCCTAAAAATCAAGCTATACAACTTCCAGGTCACACACATTTGGATAAAAGTTTAAAAAAGGATAAAAAGAATTTACCTTTTCTATTTTATCTAAGTCATGCTACCTTTTAGGTCTAGTAAAACACCTGCACCAACCAACCATCCAAGATACTGAGAAATCAGCAACAAAACCATTTCATTAATATATTTAGGACTCTCTAAATTGTCAACAAAATGTACTCTGCAAAAAGTTTTTTTATGCAAACTCATGCTTTCTGGTTATTTTCTAATGAATCTAGTCAGTCATTTTATAAGCCAGTATTGCATTTGCAGTCAAAACTATGTGCTGAAGTGTTTCATTTGTGGTCTAATCTGTAGCAACTGCTTGCTATATTGTACACTACAGTTTAAAAGTAAATAAAAATAATTTAAAAAGTATTCATTTTTTAACTAAAACCTTAGTGCTTATAGTACTCTGTGTAGACAAGGTATAAACTGTAGCAACTGTTTACTACATTTGTAGCAAGCAGTTCGATACAGTTTAAAAGAATAAATTGTTTTGTTTGTTTTTTTAAGTAAAACTTGAGTACTGCAGTGCTCCTTGCAGGCATGCTATAAACTGTAACAAAGTAAGGGCTGAGGGCAGGACACAGAAATGGGACCTGAATGGTGGCCGGGGTGTCATGCATCTGGCCACCTGGTCAATGTGCCAATAGAAAGAATGCCCCTTTTTTATTCTGTTCAGTAGAAGAGCTGGAGAAAATACATAGATATAACTCTACTCTTGAGCACTTGTACAGCTAAGGGATGAGGCCCTGGTTCATAGTACTTGCCCAGGGAACTGGTTAAACCAGCTACACTTCTGCTATAAACCACCAGTTCAGCACATCGGGGCCTATATTATATGATCAAAGAGTCTACTCTTTGAACAAATAATCATTGACAAATACACAGCGAATGCTGTAAACCGCATCTGCAAATTCTTTCCTCTGGAAAAAAAATTTACATGGCCATAAAAAAAAAAAAAAAAAAAAACTTTAAAACACCATATGTCTTGTTTTTGTCAGGCCTTTGTACCTAAAACTTTGTGTAGTAGACTTTCTTCTTTAGCATTGTGTCTTGAGAATCAGTGGCTTAAACTTCTTGCAAAAGATATGATGGATGTCTCCAAACTGTCCAACCTGAGCTGACCCTCTAATAAACTCATTCCTAATCCTGTCCATCCTCATTGCACCCAGTGCAAATCTTAACATCTTTAACTCTGCCATGTCCAGCTCTGACTCCTGCCTTTTTGTCAGTGCTACTGTCTCCAACCCATATAACATAGCTGGTCTCACTACCCTCTTGTAGACCTTCACTTTCACTCTGACTGTCACAAATCACTCCTGACATTCTTCTTCACCCTGCCTGTACTCTCTTCACCTCTCTTCCACACTCACCATTACTATGAACTGTTGATCCCAAGTATTTAAACTCATCCACCTTCGCCAGCTCTCCTCCCTGCATCCACACCATCCCTCTATCCTCCCTCTCGTTCACACACACATATTTTGTTTTAGTCCTGCTGACCATCATTCCTCTCCTCTCTAGAGCACATATCCACCTCTCCAGGGTCTCTTCAACCTGGTCCCTACTGTCACTACAGATCACAGTATCATCTGCAAACATCATAGTTCACAGGGCTTCCTGTCTGATCTTGTCTGTCAACCTGTCCATCACCATTGTAAATAAGAAAGGGCGCAGAGCTGATCCTTCATGTAATCCCACCTCCACCTTAAATCCATCAGTAACTCCTACCACAGACCTCATCACTGTCACACTACCCTCATACATATCTTGTACCACTCTTACATACTTCTCTGCCACTCCAGACTTCCTCATACAATACCACAATTCCTCTCTGTATGCTCTATCATATGCTTTCTCTAAGTCCACAAAAACACAACACAACTCCTTCTGACCTTCTCTGTACTTCTCCATCAACATACTCAGAGCAAACTTCATATCTGTAGTGCTCTTTCTCGGCATGAAACCATACTGATGATCACTAATCATGACCTCCTTTCTTAACCTAGCTTCCACTACTCTTTCCGATAACTTAATCCTGTGACTGATCAGTTTTACCCCTCTGTAGTTACTACAGCTCTGCACATCACCCTTATTCTTAAAAATCGGTACCAAAACACTTTTTTCTCCACCCCTCAGGCATCCTCTCCCTTTCCAAGATTTCATTAAACAATCTGGTTAAAAACTCCACTGCCATTTCTCCTAAGCACTTCCATGCTTCCACTGGTATGTCATTTGGACCAACAGCCTTTCCATTCTTCATCCTCTTCACAGCCACCCTTACTTCCTCCTTGCTAATCTGTTGCACTTCTGGTTCATAGGTTAGCACTAGGCTGTCATCCCTAGGGCCTATACAAGCCTAGCCATATTTCCTTGGCTATTTCTTCCCACAGTATTTACTTCCCTGGACACCTGTCTAGCAGACTGACTGATATGATCCCCGGGGTGCATTTCCTATCCCCATCCAATTGTCAAGGTTCCTTTTGAAGAGGGCCAAAGGGGTGCTCTGCTTGACATGTATGGGCAGTCTATTCCAGAGTCTGGGGAGTCTCCGAGTCAGGAAACTATCCCTCCAGCATGTTTTGTTCATTGTGATGACAGGGGTTTAGATCCCTGGAGCATGTGGCTCTAAGGGATTGTGGTTTCTTTAAGTGTAGCATGTTCAACAGCTCTGGGTTTGACATGGCCTTGTATGTTAAGCAGAGATTGCCTCTGAGTAGACGATATGCGACAGAGTATAGCTAGAGTTTTTTTAGATGGTCAGCATAGGGCATCTGCTTTAGGCCTGTGATTCTTTTAGTGAGGTATTTCTGCGGCCTTTCCAGTTGTTGCAGATGTCTTGAGAGGTACATACCAAACGGGGCATTGTTTTCTGTAATGGGTCTAATGAGAGATGAGTACAGTGGGACAATGAACTCCTTTTTTCTGGATGAAAAGCCCTTAGTGATGAGGTGTGCCACATAGAAGGATTTCCTGACTGTTGTGGTGATGTGGTTATCAAAGGTGAGACCACTGCCCAACTGTGTCCCTAAGTCTTTTATCACACTTTCGGTGTTTAGTGTACTGCCACCTATGTGGTAATTCACAGGTACATGTTTTTTCCCAAAGGGGATAACTATACATTTCTTGGCATTGAGCTTGAGCCCATGGCTTTGGCACAAAGCATCTTTTTCTGTAAGGCCCTTTTGTAGAATATCCACATCATTTGGGGATTCAATAATGCCTCCCAGTTTGCAGTCATCTGCAAATGTTGTTAGCCAGAGTCCGTTAGTGTTGGCCTGTACTTCACAGAAGTAGATGCCAAACGAGCAGTCCCAGGACTGAACCCTGAGGTACTCCACTTGTCACTTTTCTGGAGCTGGATTTGGAGTTGGCTACTTTTACAGTGTGGGTTCTGTCAGTAAGCCAGTTGCCAACCCATTGAGTGATGTAGGGATTAATTCCCAGGTTAGTAAATTTATCTATGATTCCAGAGTGGGGGATGGTGTTGAAGGCCTTGGCAAGGTTCAGATAGGCTGTGTGGACTGTCTTACCCTCGTCCACAGCTCTGGAGACTGATTCAAAGAAGTCAATCAGGTTCAGGAGACAAGATCGGCCCTTCATGAACCCAAACTGGGTTGGGTCCAGTGTTTGAAGGGTGCCAATGTCTTTGTTTATACGTTCGATGGCCTTGCAAATCAGGCTTGTCAGACTAATGGGGCAGTAGTTCGCAGGATCCAAGGTGGATCTGCCCTTGTGGAGTGGGATAACTGTAGATGTGTGCCACTCAGTGGGCACAAAGCCTGAGGTGAGGCTATGATTAAACATGACACTTAGGTGAGGTGCCAGTTCATTTTGTAGTTCATGTAGTACACAGCCTGGGATGTCATCTGGTCCCATGGATGCTGTATTCTTAGCTTTGGAGAGTGTGTTTTTTACCTGTGTGGCCGTTATTACTGGAATTTGGGAATCTTTTGGTATTGAGATGGGCCCTTTAGGGGGTGGGGGGGGGTTGGCACTGAATCGATCTGCCAGGATAATGGAAATATACTTGGGATCAGTATATTTAATGCCATTCTGTTTTACCTCAGAGCAGATCTGAGCATTGATATTTAGATTCTTGACATAGCTATAGAATGCCTTGTGGTTATCATTGGAATCTTTGGCAATTTTATTTTCATAACTAGCTTTGGAGGACTTTATGAGGGATCTCAGCTTCTTACTGAGGCTGGTAAGGGAGTTTTTTGCATACTAGGATTTTCCTCTTTTCTGCAACAGTTTCTTCCTTTTGTTGTAAAGTTTGTTTATGGCAGGGGACCACCAGATTGGCTTCCTTTTTTTGGAGGAGAGCGTCTTGGTTCTATTTGGGATGGCACGATTCATGCACAAGTGGATGCCTTAGTGTAGGATTCAGCAGTCGAACTTTCATTTCCCGTCTGCATGGGTGTCATGACGTTTGTCACTTCTGAATTGAGTAGCATGAAGTTGGCTTTGGAGAAGTTTTATATGGAGGTTTCCTTACTGGGAGTTGGGGGAGGGATGTGGATGTCAAGGGTTATTAGCTTATGGTCAGACCTGACCAACAAGGGGGTGACCATAGGTGTGGAGCATTGATTTCCCATGTTGGTAATGTCCAGGTCTATGATATTGGAGCCCCTGGTGGGACTATGGATTAGCTGATCCAGGGCATTGGAATTTATGAATACCAAGAACCGTTCGGCAAAGGTGTTGGTACACAAGTAATGTTCCCAGTTAATGGCAGGGTAGTTGAAATCACCCAGTATTAGGGTGTTTGGTTGTATCTTAATATTTTCCAGTATGTTTAGAAAAGTGTAGTGAGAATCTTGAGGCATGGTGGGGGATCTGTAGCAAGCTACAATTTGGATTGCAGTCTTACCTAGTGTTAGTTGCACCTGGAGAATTTCAGACACATTGTGTTGGGCAACTAGCCTGGTGGTGTGAATATCCTTGATGAATATGGACACTCCTCCACCTTTAGTGTTTCGGTCCTGGTTTGGTAACCGAAAAGTGTGGTAAGAGTTGTAGCCTGGTATTGCAGGGGTGCTGTCTGGAGCCTTGAATCAGGTCTCAGTTACTGCACAGATATCGATGTTCTCCATTTTTAGGAGTGCCTAGAGAGAGTGCATTTTGAGGTTTAGAATTCTAGCATTGAGTAGCATTACCTTCAGATTTTGCATGATTTTACCTGTAACGGTGGTGGTTTTGTCCTTTGAACTTTGCCTAAAAATGGCACTATCACCACATCATTCAACCTTCTCTGTCTCTATCTCATTCTCTTCATTCATCAGCCCCTCAAAGTACTCTTTCCATCTGCTCAACACACTTTCCTCACTTGTGAATACGTTTCCCTCATTGTCCCCTTATCACCCTTACCTGCTGCACATCTTTCATAGCTCACTCCCTCTGTCTAGCCAATCGGTACAGGTCCTTTTCATCCTCTTTAGTGTCCATCCTCTCATACAACTCTCCATATGCTTTATCCTTACCCTTTGCCAACTCTCTGTCATGCGCCTCATCTTCTTATTCTCAAACAATCTGGAAATATATCACTGATTGATAAGTATACTTCTTGGCATTTTAACCTTTCAGAGTTCTGCATTGTCTTAATTTTGCCTGACTGAATTGTTTTATATAGTTTCTGGCATTGTTTTCTGTTTCTCATCTCTCCTGAAACTGTTTTTTCACCTCCCCCCTACCCTATTCTTGTGGTGGTGTTATAGTTGGTGGCTGTGCAGTACTTTAAATTTGATCTGGGACACCCCTCCCAGTCTGGTGTTCACTCTACTTAATATAGAGAGAACATTTGAGAAGGCCAACCCACTTAGGTTCTTAACCTAGAATTTTTCTGAAATTTTCTTTTGCTCTTTCTTCCTCTCTCCTTGTACTTTACTAAAAAAAACTGCACTTTATTTTGCTTTTTCATCTTCTTAAAAGTACTCAATTGTATTTATTCTGCTGCATTCATTACTGCTTGGTAGTAGCTTGATTAAATTGTAATTGTTATTCTAAGCCTTTTGGTTTAAGCACCTGGGCTCCAGACCAGTTGCTTTACATTAAGAAGGTGTGTGGTCTGCACTGTTGTGGTAGGACAGGTAGCTTACATCCTTCTAAGTTGTGAATTGCTGATTGAAGGCTCAGTGTCTGTTGTTCTAAAAGTGTATTAGTTCTGGTTAAAGCACTTGGGCTTTAGGCCAGTTATTTTTCATTAAGAAGGTTTGTGGTCTACACTCTTGTCGGGGGAGAGGCTAGATTCTGCCCTTCTGAGCTGGGAATTTCTGGTTAAAGGCTTATTGTGCCTTCTTATTTGAACTATTTCTTTCTGAAATTGGTGTGCCTTGTTTGCTGTAGCATAGACTAGATTCAGACATCCTGAATCTAGCTTTGTTTGTATAACTTGAGCACTAATCCAGGCCATCTTTTTGGAGAAGGTTCCCCTGCACCCTAGTGGCAGGAGTGTGCAGCTAGAACTTGTCTGATTGAAGACTGCTGGAACAGGGCTCAGCTTTGAGCTTTTTTACTGGTTAACTGGGTAATTTGTTTATATCCGTTTGCTTGTTTTCTATTGTTATATAAAAAATTGCATTTTATTCATCTGCTTTTACTGTATTTGTGTTTCTTCCTACTTTATTACTTTATTTTGCTTTTGCTGCTTGTTCTTAAAAGTGCTTAATTGCATTTATTCTGCAGCGTTTATTACTGCTTGTTAGTAGCCTGATTAAATTGTAACTGTTATTCTAAGCCTTTGGTTGAAGCACTTGAGCTTCAGACCAGTTGTTTTACATTAAGAAGGTTTGTGGTCTGCACTGTTGTGGCAGGACAGGTAGCTTACATCCTTCTAAGCTGGTAGTCGCTGATTGAAGGCTTAGTGTCTGCTATTCTAAACGTGCATTAGTTCTGGTTTAAGCACTTGGGCTTCAGGACAGTTATTTTACATTAAGAAGGTGTGGTCTGCACTCTTGTGGGAGGAGAGGGTAGATTCTGCCCTTCTAAGCTGGGAGCTTCTGGTTAAAGACTTATTGTGCCTGCTTATTTGAACTGTTTCTTTCTGAAATTGGTACGCCTTGTTTGCTGTAGCATAGACTAAATTCAGACCTGCTGAATCTAGCTTTGGCTGTATAACTTGAGCACTAATCCAGACCATCTTGTTTTGGAGAAGGTTCCCCTGCACCCTAGTGTCAGGAATCTGCAGTTAGAACTTGTCTGATTGAAGACTGCTGGAACAGGGCTCAGTTATTAGCTTTTTATTGGTTAATTGGTTTAAATCAGTTTGCTCATTTGCTACTGTTATATAAAAAAATACACTTTATGCATTGCCGCTTAGCTAAGGTTAAACTATTCCCAGCGCCATTAAAGTCTGCTCTTTAAATTTTCCCTTAAAACTAGCCAGTTTTTTTAGTTTTAGCACTCAAATCTGTTTCTTTGAGCTCAGCACTTGATCAGAACTCATTGTAATCAGTAAACAAGCTACAAATTACGAGAACACTCAACTTTCCTCACTTGTCTAGAGGAAAACAGTTTTTAGTACTTAATAAATAAGCAAGTATCCAGGCATGTCTAAGGGTCAGCTCCCAGTGTTTTCTCCTGTGTACCTGATGAATCTGGGCATCTTGGGGCAATGCAGCAATTGCCTCATGTACACAGACAACCATCTCCTCCTACCACCCAACACTACAACCTGTGAGAGATGCACTTATATAGCCAAACTGGAAGCAAAGCACTCTCCACCCAAGACTGGACTAGACAGTCAAGAGGAGAAGGTAAACACTTGCACCACACCACACTCATCACATAGTCCATCAAAACCTACACCACCAAAACAGACACATGGAAACACAAAACACACACCTACATTCATGGAGGCTCTCGAAAAAAATCTGCTCAAGCAACAGAGACCTCTAAAGCAGAAACGCAAGCAACCTCCACACCCCCCCCAACACAACCCAAATGACACATAGCCCACAAACTCAGTGTGCCACTCAACCACAGCCCATAAGGCATAACAACATACCCAACACTCTAGTCATAGGTGACTCTATAGTCAGGCACACTGATGTTCCACTCACCAGGCTAAACAAGGAGAAAGTTACTGTCAGCTGCCTGTCGGGTGCCAGGATCTGCCACATAATGCACTCACTCAGGTCACTCCACAGCAAGTGCAAATATGACTCTGTCATAGTCCATGTTGGTGTGAATGACCTGAGATGTACCTCCCTGGACTACATGAAAAGAGTTATGGAGGAGCTTTCCAATCTTGTAGCCCAGGCAGGTATGACCCTAGCCCTGAGTAGCATCCTGCCATCACCCAGAATGATACCACAGTACAAGGACAAAATGATTGACTTCAACAATTGGCTAAGCTTCTGGTGTCATTCTAAGGGGATCCAGTATCTGTCTGCCTGGGATGACGTGATCAACACACAACAATGCTTTGGCACAGATGGCCTGCACCTGTCCCCCTTGGGATTCCAGATGCTAGCTAAGGCTCTTGTCACCCCTATAGTGCCTTTTTTAGGCAAGGTTCAAATGACAAATTCACCACCGTAACAGGTACAAGCAAGAAAAATCTGAGGGTAAGGCTACTCAATGCTAGAAGTCTAAACCTCAAAATGCATTCACTCGAGGCACTCCTTAAAATGGAGAACATCGACATCTGTGTAGTGACAAAGACCTGGTTCAAGGCTCCAGAGAGCACCCCCTGCATTAACAGGCTATAATTCATACCACACCTTTCGGCCACTTAACCTGGACCGAAACACTAAAGGCAGAGGCATGTCCATATTCATTAACGATATCCACACGTCCAGGCTAGTTGCTCAGCATAATGCATCTGAGATTATCCAAGTGTAACTAACTCTGGGCAAGACTGAAATCCATATTGTAACTTGCTACAGATCCCTCACCATGCCTCAGGATTTCCACTCCTCATGTCTTGATACACTGAAAAATATTATGGTACAACCCAACACCTTCATAATGGGCAATTTCAAGCTACTCATGAACCAACTCTTTTTCTCAACATTTTCTGGAATTCATAAATTCCAACACCTTGGATCAACTTAAAAAACACCCCCACCAGGGGCAGCAATATCCTAGACCTGGTCATTACCAACATGGGCGACCGGTGTTCCACATCAGAGGTCAATTCCTCTTTGGTCAGATCTGACCACAAGCTAATCACCCTAGACATCCACATCCCTCCCCCCACCTCCACCCCCCCCCATTAGGGAAACCACCGTAAAAAATGTCTCCAAAGCCAACTTCATGATTTTTAAGACAGAAGTGGCAAACTTCATGACACCCATGCAGATGGACAATAGAGGTACGACTGCTGCATCCTACACAAATGCACTTTATAAGCACTTGCACGAGTGCATGGATCATGCTATCCCTAACAGAACCAAGACGCTATCCTCCAAAAAAAGGAAGCCAATCTGGTGGTCCCCTGCCATAAACAAACTCTACAAGAAAAGAAAGAAACTGTTGCAAAAAAGAGTAAAATCCTATGATTGGAGGGAACTCCCTGGTCAGCCTCAGTAAGAAGCTGAGATCCCTCATAAAATCCTCCAAAGATAGTTACGAAAACAAAATTGCCACTGATTCTAAAGACAACCACAAAGCATTCTATAGCTATGTCAAGAATCTCAATGGTAACACTCAGATCTGCTCTGAGTTACAGCACAATGGCACTAAATATACAGAACCAACTGATATTGCCAACTTCCTGGCAGATAGGTTCAGTGCTAACTTTACCCCTCTCTTACCCCCTAAAGGGCCCATCTCTATACCGGAAGAATGCAAAGTTCCTGTAATTACGGTTGCACAGGTAAAAACCACACTCTCCAAAGCCAAGAACACAGCATCCATGGGACCTGACAACATCCCAGGCTGCGTTCTACATGAATTACAGAATGAACTAGCACCCCACCTAAGCACCATGTTCAGTCATAGCCTCACTTCAGGCTTTGTGCCCACTGAATGGCGCACAGCAATGGTTATCCCACTCCACAAAGGGGGAGCCACCATGGACCACAGAAATTACCACCCCATTAGCCTAACGACCCTGGTCTGTAAGGCCATGGAACATATCATCATGGAACTTATAAACAAAAACATTGGTAATCTCCAAACTCTGGAACCCACCATGTTCGGGTTTGTAAAAGTAAGATCATGTCTTCTAAATCTGATAGACTTCTTTGAAGCAGTCACCAAAGCAGTAGACAAGGGTAAGGTGGTTCACACAGCCTATCTAGATCTCACCAAGGCTTTTGACACCATCCCCCACTCTGGTATTATAGATAAACTCACTAAACTAGGTATAAATCCCTATGTCACAAGATAGGTTGCCAACTAGCTCACTGACAGAACCCACACTGTGAAAGTAGCAGACTCGAAATCCGACTTCAGACCAGTAACAAGTGGAGTACCACAGGGTTCAGTCCTGGGTCCTCTCCTGTTTGGTATCTACTTTTCTGAAGTGCAGGCTAACACAGAAGGTCTTTGGCTAATGAAGTTCACAGATGACTGCAAACTAGGAGCCATAATCGAAACTCCTAATGATGTGGACATCCTACAAAAGGGCCTTACTGAGACAGATGCCTGGTGTCAAAGCCATGGCTTCAAGCTCAATGCCAAAAAGTGCATTGTCATCCCCTTTGGTAAAAACTCTGTACCCATGAGCTACCACATAGGTGGTAGTCTACTTAACACTGAAAGTGTGATAAGAGACCTTGGGACACAGGTGGACAGTATCCTCTCCTTTGATAATCACATTGCCACAGTAGTCAGGAAATCCTTCTACGTGGCACACCTCATCACAAAAGGTTTCTTATCCAGGAAAAAAGAGGTCACTGTTTCCCTCTACTCATCACTCATTAGACCCATTATAGAGTACAATGCCCATTTTGGTATGTACCTCACAAGATATCTACAACTGGAAAGGCCGCAGAAATACCTCACAAAGGGGATTACTGGCCACAAACAGATGCCCTATGCAGACAGTCTCAAAAAACTCCAGCTTTACTCTGTCGCATATCGCCTACTCAGAGGCAATCTCTGCCTAATATACAAAGCTATGTCAATCCCAGAGCTGTTGGACGTGCTCCACTTAAAGAAATCCCAATCCCTCCAAGCTACACACTCTAGGGACCTAAACCTTGTCACCACAATAAAGAGAACATGCTGGAGGGATAGATTCCTGTCCCAGAGACTTCCCATATTCTGGAACAAACTACTCTCTATCAAAAAAACATGTAAACAATCTTCATTAAACCACCACGGCAAAAATTGCTAAAAAACTTCTAATTTATTCAAAAAGTGATAAAACCATAGAAGCCAATATAAAATCCAGTCCTTTAGTACCCGATAAGCGCTTTTGGCAAAGAAGCCTTCTTCAGATCATAATTCCAGGACTGTCACTCGCTAAGTTTAAAAGAAAAGGTGTCCAATGCCTAGTGAGGGTCAAGGGAACACCCTAATGTTGCTCCAAGGTGTTTAGAGGCAACAACGCAGTGGTGTGGTATGTAAACAGACAAGGTGGAACAAGATCTTACCTTATTTGTCAGTTGGCTGTCCTGGTATGGGATCTTGCTGTCCAGTATTGAGTGACTCTTCAGGCAGTTTACATTCCCTCAGGTCAAAACATTGTGGCAGACACTCTGAGCAGGTCCTTAACTCAATCCCATAAATTGATGCTTCATAGGGATGTGTTTCTGGACATTGTCTACCAGTGGGGTACTCCTCAAATAGATCTATTTGCCCCCCTCTGAACGGACAACTTCCTCTGTTCTGTGCCAGAGTCCTAGGTCCTTTGGTGTGGAAGGTGGAAAACCACTTGTTTTCTTGGAAGGGGATGTTTCTTTATGCTTTTCCTCCCCTTCTTGTTATTCCAAAGTCCTGTTCAGAATTCAACAGGACACCCCGAAATTTTGTTGGTGACTCCCTTTTGGCCAAGACAACATTGGTTCCCTCTTCTGTATTTAGTCAAAGGCAATCATCTTAAGTTACCTCACAGGGTGGACTTACTCACACAAGACAAGGGATCTATCATCCATCCCCACTTGTCCATGCTTCAGTTGATTCTGTGGGTGATAGGATTTTGATTCCGCATAGACACATTTTTTTCTGAGGACATGCTTAGGGTCCTGCAGGAGGCCAGGAAACCCAATACTAAGAAATCCTACTAATCCAAATGGAAGATGTTTTCTATTTGGTGTCTTTCTTGTAACCTGGATTCACTTTTATATGGATGTTCCTTTAGTTCTCTCTTATTTGTGTGAATTCCTCAATGCTGGGATGGCTTCTTCTGTTAAGGCCTACTTATCAGCTATTTCTGCTTGTCTGTCTTTATCTCCTCCTTTAGCTTCTAGATTTGAAGCTAAAGAATTCCTTAAAGGCATCCTTCATATTAGGCCTCCCAGAAAGCTTGTTCCTCCTCCCTGGGGTCTTAATTTTGTGTTGAAGAAATTGACTCGGGCTCCTTTTAAGCTTGCAGATTCAGCTTCCTTGCAACATTGTTCTTATACTGTTATTTTGTTAGCCTTTCTGCCAGATAGGTGGCTGATTTTCAAGCCCTTATGCCTTGTCCTTTTTTGGTATTTCATAAGGACAGGGTGTCCCTGTGTACTAATCCTTTTATGCCCAAAGTGGTTAATGAGTTGTCCCTTAATCAGTCTATTCATTTGCCCACTTTTTTCCCTTCTCTGCAGTCTGCCAGTGAGAAGGTACTTCACACATCAGACGTGCACAGAAAACTCAAATTTTATTTAGATAAGACTTTTAGGAAGTCTGAACAGCTCTTTGTTTTCTTTCATCCTAGGTTCTTAGGAATACCTGTGTCCAAGCAAACTATTTCTTGTTGGATCTCAAAATCTGTTTCTTTTTTGTTATTCATTTATGGTAATGCCCTTATTTTTTTGTTAAAGCTTATTCTCTTAGAGCTGTGGCTTCTTCTGCTGCTTTTTTCAGGGGTTTGGATAATAACTCTATTTGTGAGACAGCTACATGGATTTCTGTGAATACATTTACCAAGTACAAGCTGGATTGAATCTCCAGAGCTGGAGCTGTTTTTTCTAGGGCCATCCTTCATGGCTTCCTAGAGGGATCTGTGGTCCTACCTCCTCCCAGTTCCTTCTTGAGTTTTGGCACTCTCCCTAATGTAATGAGTAATGCAGCAGTGTAATGTAAGGACATAATAGTACAGTTGTGTAAAATCTTACCATAATGGTAGATGTCCTTCCCTTCACTGTTGCAGTATTCACTCCCTCATTCTACCCTGTGGTCCATTTGTCTTCTGGATATACTGGTTGCCTCTTGTTTTTCCTTGAACTAGCATTCCTACTGGGGCTTTCATTTCTGAGGATGGTATATCCAGATGTCACCCAAACCGATAAAACGCTGACAACAACAAACTAAGTAAACACAGAAAAAAGTTCAAGCGACACTGGCGACCACACTCTGTTTAATAAATTTAAGCACTTTTCATCTGCTACAATGCAGACTTCATCAGAGTACCTCCCTTATTCTACCCTGTGGTCCATTTGTTTTCTGGATATACTGGTTACCTCTTGTTTTTTCTTGAACTAGCATTCCTACTGGGGCTTTCATTTCTGAGGATGGTATATCCAGATGTCATCTTTATGCCCTATGCTACAGGAGGAGTATACATGTGGTGTATTGTATACCTTAAAACGGCGTAAGGCTTTGGTATACTGCCTGGACATTGGGCTGCCCTAGGCAGGGAATCCCTAATGTAATGAATACTGCAACAGTGTAATGGAAAGACATCTGCCATTATGGTAAGATTTTACACACTGTACTTTCTGAGGATTATGTGCTCATATGTCACATATATGTACCTTACACCTTGCACAATTGACATGCATTTGATGTACATCACCCAGAAGATCACAATAGTAAAACACATAAAAGCAAATAATCCAACAAAAATGTCACAGGATACCTTCTCCTTGAAAAGAACCAGACACCAGGCAGAGTAAGGTTATAAGCGCTTTCATTCCCTTTATACACAGTCAATACAAACGGGATCTGATGAAGTTCCATTTGTATTGAGTGTGAATAAAGGGAACAAAAGCACTTATAACCTTACCCTGTCTGGTGTCTGGTTCTTTTCAAGGAGAAAGTACTCAGAAGATGTAAAGGCTTTGGTATGCTAGCTGGATATTTGGCTACTCTCGAAAGGATATCCCAGAATTAAGTACTGCAACAGTGAGAAATAGGACATCATCTACTGTTATGGTAAGACCTTATATGACTGTACTTTGCCATTTAGGGGCTTTTTGACATGTCTAAAAGCTGGGTGAAACTAATGTCAAGAATATATGTGTACTAAGGTCTCTTTATGTCTGGGCTAACAATCCTTTATATTTCACCAAAATATATGCAAGTACACACACTCACACTCACACACACTTTCATTAGCAATGTGCTATAGTCAGTATTTAATGTGAAAATGATTAAGAAACTAATTTAGTTGGGTCAGATGCAGCATAGCCATGTACTGAAACCTCTAGAGGTTAAAATAGGGTTCTAAAATGATTTCTGTAATGGATCAACTCTCTTTTTGCCTGAAAGTTTCATAATTATATGTGAAAGGGTGACAGGAGTATGCCTTTTATAGGATCATATAATGAATCATTAACATGTTACTTGGTCAAAATACAAACCAGTGACCACAACAGTCATACATTCACTATATAAAACACAATTCTTATTGACATGCAGTACATTGAAAAAGTAAAGAATTTTTTTTCCAGTGCTCTACTCATAATCCGACCATATTGAGTTCAAATTTCTGTGAATAGTGGTAATGTTATGTAAAGGACTTTTTAAGTTAAGATGCCACTAAGTTTTGACCCTGTCCACTTTAGTAATGCATGCTAGCCTTGTGCCTAACCCCAACCCTGCCCCTTACTCTAACGTCTGTAGTAACATAAAAGTTCTTCACATGACACTTCCACTACTCAAGACAGCTTGGATACTTACACACACACACACACACACACACACACACACACACACACACACACACACACACACACACACACACACACACACACACACACACACACACACACACACCCCGTGTATATGTCTTACTTACCTGTTATAACAAAATAAACATCTGTTTGATAAATTGGATACCTGACCAAACAACCCAGCACTTCTGGCTATTGACCAAAGCAAAGGTTGGCCAAGCACATGACACTTTGTATAGATAGATAGATAAATGCAAATAGGTCACCTGCAGTAGAGTGTTCTTGTTAGGCTCTTCAAAACAGTTCAAGGATTTCATCATCAAGACTAACAAAAGCAGAAGAAGATGAGCCTTTAAGGTTCTATGATCCTTAATCCTTCAAGAATCATGGAACCTTTCAGGCTCACCTTTCTGTGCTATTTCTTTTATAGATAGAGGATACATTTGTATGTTTAAAGGTGTTCACTGCTGCAGTCTGACAGTTTACCAGGTTTCCACTGAGACCATTGATGGGTTTGACTACTGTTTCAGTGTTGTCATTTGATGAAAAATAAAAAATCTGTATATTTCACCAGGTGATTTTCTTTCATTTGTAATATGACATAGATGATACTACAAATGTTTCATTAAATAATGGGGTTTGATTCAAATTCAAATATTTTTATTTTTCTTCTTCTCTTATATTTTAGGTATGTATGTTACAATATCCAGCCATTAGGCAAGATATAGTAAAATCATTTTTTTTAAGAATTCTGATATAATTAGGTACATTGTGTATCAAGAGAATTTTCAGTGTTACACCAAAATATACACTGATAACATCCTATAATACACTATGTACATGATAGTGCTTGCTACAGGCAGTCAATTTCTAATTAACATTGCGTTACAGTTAACATACTGTTTCAATACAGATACATGTATGGAACATAGGTGACACAATGCTCATGAGGGTAAGTGCTTTGTGCCCTTATTCATTTAACAATCATCACAATAATTTGTTATTCCACATTCAGCTGATCTTTCAAAATATGATCCAGGAGAAGGCTCCAATAATTTTAGGAAACAGGAACACCGACTTTGGTAATTTGTCATATAAAATGTGTTGATATATACTTTGCCATGCTTCTGAAGCCCTCCCATGATAGTTTGGTTTGATCTAACCAGTTCTGGGAAAAAAAACAATTTCACTAGAGAGAAGAGAGCAATTAGAATGTATAGGTTAAATGTGGCTAATTTTTTAGAGGTAATATGTGAAATTGTAGATTCCCATGATAATGTGGATTTTTGATATCCCATCTTCTCTAGTCTAATTCTCAATGAGCACCATAATTTATAAGTGCATTTGCATCTCCAGAAGATATGGAGTAAATCTGCTATTTGTGAGCAACAGCACCAACAGTTTGGAGAGACCTCCGAATTGAAGCTGTTAAGTATTTCTGGGGTGAAGTAACCATTGTTGATTATCATTAATTGAGCATATATGAGTTTTTGAAAGTTTCATTTTAGTGTTGCTTCAATAGAATTGGATTTCTGTTTTTCAGAGCATTCTTTGATCTTATCAGTCCAGTATTTTGAATACAATAATGATGATTGCTATTTAAAAGATACTATTAACTTATAAGTGTTAGCATCTTTTTCATTAAGGTTAATAAGTTTTATAATGTAGTACATGTATTTGAATCTTTTTCATTAGCCTCAAAGTCACCGAATATTGAAGTACACAGTTCTCTGATTTGACTTTGCATTATGATGCATCCTTTTGGAAGGTTGAAAACATTCCTTATGTCTTCTAAAGACTTTTTCCTACGTCTGTAAATATCCCAAACTTTGCATTCCTTAATGAGTGAATAATTGTTCAGATTTAACATCTCTTTATTTAGTCTGAGATTTGGGTTCAGATATAGTGGCTGTAACAGGATATAACTACTTGTTAGATTTAAAGCGTCCAACAATTTGACATCTTATTATTCTATGTTTTAAGGAGAAATGAAAATTGCTATCTTTTAAGCTCTCCTGATTTAAGAAAGGAAGGGCGTTGGGATTAATTTTACTGTTTTGGTATAGTTGTACCATAGTTTGATCCATAGTGGATGCCATTTTTTACTCTTGGGATTATAATCAGCAACTTGTATAATCCTGTTTGCACATATCATGTCAGGTAATCCCAATCCACCCTTTTCTTTTGGATGGATTAACTTTTGGTAACTAATTTTGACTGACTTAGACTACCAGATAAATTTAGCTAAAGCTACATTAAGTTTCTTAAAAAAAATATTTTCTGGACTATTAAATTTGTTTCATTTAGCTGAAACAGTAGCCTTGGAAGAATATTCATTTTTATAACCGCTGCTTTCAAAAGGAAAGGTAGCTTCATTTTTCCCAATTTCTGGATATCCTGATCAAATGTCTGACCAAACCTTTAGTAAGCTGTTCTGCACGAATAGTTTTGGATCATGTTCAAAGGTGATATCTAAATATTTAGCTTTGATTCAAATTCAGCATAGTGATACACTGAACCCACTATGATTAGAGATTGATTCTGAGGTGTTTTTTGCAATTAATAGCAATGTTGTTACTGCCTGAAAGTTTCATGCTAAAGTGAAAAGGGGAAATGCACTATAGCAGTTTATAGACAGGTGCTATATCCTTAAGTTTATACTTGTTCACTGTTGCAGTTTGAGAGAATAAATTGTGCCCCAATTCCACTGGGACATTTTTCATCTTCTGTTCAGTATTCAGAACAAGTAATAGTTTAGAACACTTTTTTACTAAATTCTCATTAGATCATAAATGATAATTATTTGTATTTTTGCAGAACTATATTTTTATTTGCACTATTCCATAGTTAATATGCCAAATGTTTGAGCATTTTATAGGATTTCAAAATCAGCATATTGCGGCCCTGGTATGCCCAAGCAGAAAAGAATCATGGCATAAAATACTTCTGATCTGAAGTAGAAATCTTGTAAATATCATCATGAACATTCTTTTCCAAATTTCTACATGGGGTCAGGATGCTGGGTCAGCTGTCATCACCAATTTCAATTCAGTGCCACTCTTGTACCTTCTTTGACAGTCCTGCCTATTACAGGTCTTCTTTCATGTAATCCAACCATCTCTTGACTGGATTACCTCATTTACTCTTGCTTTCTTCTCATCTCTCCTAAATCTTTTTTAATGCATGTGAATGAACCACCACATTTTTTTTCATAGTGATGTTCTCTGCAGTCGAGGCTGCTTTGGCTTTTGCTTTAATGCCCTTACTTCTTCATCCATCCCACAATGTAAATCCTGCCATCCATCTCAGGCCCTTTATCTTTGTCACTTCAAGCTTCTTTAATAACTGTGTTTTTATTGCCCAGGTTTCTGTGCCATACAAATTCATTGATTTCACCACTGTACCTTACTTTTCAGCTTCTTTATGAATCTTCTGACCCAACTTTTCTCTTGTGTCCTGTGCCGCTTTGTTGTAACACTTCAAGTTCTGACTTTGAAGTCTTCATTCAAACTTCCTTTCTCCTCAATCACCCCTCATAGCTACTTGAAGCTATTCCCCTGTTCCCGTACTTTCTCTTGTATTTCAATTTTTATCTTCTTTTGATTTCCCCATTGGTGTTAAAAAGCAGTCTTGTCTGGACACAGTTTTATCCCATATGATTTGAGTTATGCATTCCAATCTGCTGTTACTTGCTGCAGTTCCTGTTCAATGTCTGCAAGTAGTATCTCACCATCTGAACACAGCAGCTTTCTTGTTTTGTCTCATCTTACTTATTTGCTGATGTCTCTTGCCATTACAAACATCAGTAGTCTCAGTCCAGAACCTTAATGCACACATATTCTCACTAGGAACCACTCAGTAGGATTGTGCATAGACTGCACTAATTCTACAGATGTTTCCTAGGCTTCAGACGATTAGAAAACTGCTCATATCAGCTTTTTTGAGACCTTGTCATATGCTTTCTCCAAATCTTGGAATGCCTACTTGGAGTCTTTTCTTTCTCACTAGAAACATCAGGTCAGTTGTGCTCCATCCTGATCTGAATCTGAACCTCTCATCTCTCACCTTAATTTATACTGTTCTTTGTATCCATTTATCAATCACCATCTCCAGCACTTTCATGTGGGGTGACAAGAATTTGATGCATCATTACTACCCACAAATGTAAATGTCTCCTTTGTTCTTGTACACTAGTATTAGAATACTTATTCTCCAATTGTTTAGGATCTGTCTTTCTCTCCAAATCATGATGAGTATGATCAGGAGTCATTTATCCCCTAACTTATCCAAAATATTTATCATATCTACCCTTGTTCTTTTCCTAATGTGGATTCTTCTTCCTCTTTCATTGTATGATGTGCTTGTGGCAGTCCAACTTTTGTTATTTTTTCTTTGCTCTGAAGCTTCTGAAAATATTCCTTCCATTCAACTGCCTTGGTGTAGCTGCTTGTCTCATTGCTCATAGCTAGGCTACCTCTTTTAAATTGGATCTCCCAAGCTCAAACTACTGGCCTGCAATGCTCTTTAACAACCGCAGGATCAGTGTTATTTTCAAGAGATACAGAAAATATGTTTTATGCTCTGGACAAAATTGTTAATTGCTAGCCCTTGTTTAATTCTATTTTTAATTAAAGCACTCCACTGCGGATATTAACTGCCCCTCCCTCCTGTGCTTCCTAACAGTAGTCTCCCTTTGTATGCTGTTTAACCATTTGAAAGCCCTGACCATCTTTCTATTATAACTAAACGCTTTCTCTTTTAAATTTTGGTCTTTCTAAATCCCACATACTCCTTGGTAAAAGTGGTTTATTTTATTTCATTAGCTAAGGTATGCAAAACAACTCCTATTACCTTTCCTGTTTGTTCCTGTAGACTTGCACATCTGTGAAATCAGGGCCAGCCCACTGTGTTCACCCTCGCTGTGCTCAGGCTCACTCTGCTCACCCACCCCATCCTTCATTACCTTTATACCTATCCTGGCCACTCCCACATACTAATTAGTCAATCAAAGTCTGAAAGATCACCACCCAATCAGTCAACTAGCACATTCTAAAGTACACTCCCCTCTCTTATTTCCTACTAGTGCAGAAAAAAGTCACATAGCTTGTACCCTTCACATTTCCCTACAATATTAATAATCATTTCTAAAGCAAAATGCAAACATCTGTAAAACTTCCTCTAATTTCATTCTTCTTAGCAGACTTTTCCTCACATTGATCAATTTCACCTCCCCTCATAACATAAAACAGGACTTAAACCATCCCTTCAAACTAAAAACTCGCACTCTTCCTACAACAGCACACCACAACAAAGCTATTTATTCTAACATCTCATCATCATTATTCAATTGCAACCATGTGCACACCATTAAACTTGGTTCTCTCCATTGCTAGCAACAAAATAAAAACATTTTCTCTCAACCTTCCAAAATTCTATCTCAAAAGTTACTTCTCCACCCTCATAATATGTCACTGACCGCTGTCCCAAAGTGGTGATATTCACTCCAACCCTGGCCCTTCCTCCCATTATCTTCTAACATAAGACCAACCACAACTCCAAATACACCATGCTCTGCTAGAAACCTATTTCTGGCTAGAGCAATACTCTCCAGACATCATAGCCATCACCAAGACCTGGCTCAAGCCACATATATCAGACATAGAAATAGTCCCAACAGGTTACAATATATTACAAAAAGACAGGGTTATAAAGAAAGTTGGTGGGGTAGCACTAGTCTTTTGCAACTCATTAACTATTGCACCTTTCCCAAAACCCATGCCATCCTTTAACTATCCGGAAACAGTCATAGCAGTACTACAAATAAATGACAATAAACAGATTTGTATTTCTTCCATATATGTTCTACTGGGGCAAAATATCTTCACCATTGAAGATTTCCTCTCTTGGACAACACACAATATATCCTCTGAAACTATAATACTAGGAGATGCAAACATAAATTGGCAAAACCTAGAGTTAAACTCCCCAACAAATAGCATTAATCTTTACAAATACAGGCAGCTTATCACATGCCCCACCAGAGTACAAAATAAATAACCTGAAACAACCCTCGACTGGATTCTTCTATCACATCTCACAAAATTCACTAATGCAGGCTCCCTCTCCAATTCCCTGAGTGATCATCTACCTGCTTTCACATATAGAATCCAAACCCCCATATCTACAAAACAAACCGAAACCTCAGTAAGTTCAGCCCATTAACATTTTAACACCATTTTAAAAGGCCATAACTAGAGCCCTCTACATTCTCTACAACTAGATGAAGTTGTTAAGTATTTAAACAAAATCTTTCTAGATACTCTTAACTATATTGCCCCTAAACGAATAAAAAGAATCAAAATTAGCCATGCTCCATGGTTAACCAAACTGCTACTTTTAGCTGGGGACAGAGCCTGGAAAGTATGGTGCAGTAACAGGGCACTGACAAATGAATCTGACTTTAAACAGCTCAGGAACCAAGCCAAAAAAAAAAAAATAGTCATCAGTGACAAAAAGACCCGTTTCTGAAAATAACTATCCATCCATAAAAATAACCCCAAGAATTATTGGAAATCTGTAATTTCTCTCCTCGATCCCAGAGCCATTCAAAATTCATCTCCATCCCCTGACTTTACCCAGTAATGTATAGACCACACTTTCAACTCCCACTTTATTGATACCCTCCTTAAACTCATTCCTGAACCCCCAACAAACTCAAATCCATACACCACCAATATTAGAAACATCAGGCAAGCAACCATACAAACTTCTTCCAGTCATCTTGCATCCAATGAAAGTATCACTAAAGCAAAACTATAAACCCATAGTTTCTCCCTAAAACCTGTTCCAACCTCTCTAATTCTAAAACTTAAAAAAAAAAAAAAAAACTGAAACCCTGTTCCCTATCCACTGACAACTTCTCCCAGAATACTTGAAAATCAATGCTGAATGCAATAGCATATCCCATCCGTATTCTAATAAACCGATCTATCTCTGAAGGTACCATCCCACAATTCTGGAAAATTTCAATTTTAACTCCACTCCATAAAGGTGGTAGTACAAATGACCTTACTAACTATAGATCGATCTCATTCTTTCTCCTCTCTCCAAAATATCAGAAAAGTGTATACATAGTGAACTGCTCGACCACTTCATAGACAACAACCTCCTTGCCCCAGCACAAATTCGCCCATCCCATAGCAATGCCGCTGCCATTCTCTGTTTCACAGACACCATGAACAAGGCTTTAGATGCAGGTCTAATAATTTCAGTAGTTCTGTTGGACTTATCCAAGGCATTCGACACAGTGTCACATATCAAACTACTTCAACAACTGTCAGAAATAAGCTGTTCCCTACATATGCTGTCCTGATTTACTAACAGCTTACACAACAGATAATCAATAAAATGGCAGAGCAAACAATCTACCTATCTGCTAAATATAATAGGAGTACCTCAAGGCTCCATCCTCTGACCCGGGCTCTTTAATACTTTCATAAATAATTTGCATCTAGTGTCTCCTCAAACAACACTCATCCAATATGTTACTCCACAATCATATCCTCCTCTAAAAACTTTCAAGACCTCCTAAAAATAACCCAAAAAGCATTCCATAGAAACCTGGCTTAATGACTCTCTATTACTTCTAAATGCCAAAAAACTAAACTACTTATTTCGTCCGACCAAACCAACCCCACAAGACTTAAAAAATTTACTCCCAAGATAAAATGGAAATTCAGGTTGTTCATTCTGCAAAATTACTTGGTATAACAGTGGACAATAAACTCTCCTATGAGCAGCACATTCTTAGCAATATAAAAATAACTCACTTTAAACTAGGTAAACTCTACAGGTATCAGACGTACATGGATGGACCCACAAAAATCAAGCTGGCCAAGTCTTTACTACTTCCCTCCCTCTTTTACAGTACTCCCATCTTCACCCCTCCCTCTTTAATAAACTACAGTGCTGCTACTACAAAACTGCAAAAATTGCCTCCAGCTTGCAACACCGTACCCATAATTGCCAAGCTATCAAAATGCTTAATTGGTATGAATTCTTCTAATACCACAGTTACACCCAACTAACTCTGGCTCACAAGCTAGTATACATCCTGGAGAGATGCCCTGCTCTACTGTCAAGCCTTCAGCCCTATACACCCTCTAGAAATATATGGTCCACAAATAAACAACTTCTGAAAAGCAAACAAATGAGCAGGACAAAGCCTATAATCCTATTCCATAGCTAAATTATGGAATGCTCTACAAATATCTATTACTTTGTTAGATTCCCTTAATGCTTTCAAATCTTCACTTAAAAGCTAATATCTTAACAACCCCACATGCTCTTGCTCCCTTAATACTAGACCCCCATAATCTTCTCCTTATTACTCTTCTGTCTAAAGCTATAACCAATCACTAATGACCAGTCCACCTACTATTTCTCCCTAACTAATTTCCTGGTGAAAAAAATATAGTGAGTGGGTACTAGTGTATATCTCAGTTTTTAAGGCAATGTACTTAAATTGAATTTAAATATAATTTCTCTTTTTCTACAAGATGTCTTTACCGTCACCTCTATGTTAAGTAGAAGGTGCTACAGTATTTGTAAAAAAGTTTGCTATTATGTGATCATTGTCAATATTTTTATATATAGTTTAAAGTCTTTCTTTCTATAATTGTATAACTACCCATCTTCTTTGTTATTTTAAGTCTTTGTGGAGCTTTTCTCTCCTGGCCTCCACTGAAAATGGGTTTCTGACCCAGTGGACTTTCCTGGTCAACAAATGTCAATAAATAAATAAATCTACTTTTGTTGTCATCTGCATTAGTGAACAAATGCTACTTTCACCCTTTTTGAATGGTGTCTATCTTTATCACTCTATCATTGCCTTGCAACTTGATCGAGCTTCTTTGTGCCATCTGTTATGTCACTTTCTAGCAGTTGGTAAGAGTTACTCTGATGTCTTGCTCTTTGCCACTGCAATTGGTCTCTTAGCCTCTTTGGTAAACAGCCAGTACCTCTCCTTTGCTTGGTCTGCCTTTTCCATATCTCACATCATCTTGTACTCCTTTCTTTGTTAACTTCCTAGGCTTCTGCATTCCAGCATCAGCTTTCCTTCAACCATGCTGTTCTGAGATGCTGTCATTCTTCTTCATTTCCAACTATTTTATCACCTTCTTGAGATGCTAGCGCTCTGAGCAATTTCCTTGAACTCCTGTATCTTTGCACCAGTCAGTTCTCAGACCTTCAGCCAAGTTTCTGTTTATTTTAAAGAATTCTCTGACCAGTATTTGAAGCTAATCGTGCCCCAGGTGGTTTATGCTAGCGGTTGACAGTTTCACTTGGGATGACTTTGCATTCTCTGAATTTATTCCAAATGCCCTTTCCCTACTTGGTGGAAGTCTTCCTCAGTTGCACATTGAACACTCTTAAATGTAATCTTGTGACTGTCTTTTGGCAAGCCATAGTTTCATAGGTTCATACTAGGCTATCTGCCCTAGGGCATTTATAAGCCTAGCCAGAGTATGTTTGGCTTTCACCACCCATTTTAAATTAATTTTGCTATGCCCTTTTTCGAGGTTAGTATACTGTGCCTCTGTCTAACAGTGACACAGAAGTGATACCCGGGGTAAACCTACGATCTCCCATCCACTCATCAAAATTTCTCTTGAAGAGAGTCAATGAGGGACTCTGCCTAACCTTGACTGGGATTTTATTCCAGAGAGAAGGGAGCCTCTGGGTTATGAATCTGTCCCTCCAGCATGTCCTATTTATTTCAGTGCTGAGGTTCAAGTCTCTCGAGCGCGTAGCTCGATGGGATTTGGATTTTTTGAGGTGCAGCATGTCCCTTAATTCCGGGTTGGACATGGCTTTATACATCAGGCACAGATCGCCTCTGAGCAGGCGGTATGCCACTGAGGAGAGCTGGAGTTTCTTTAACCGGGCAGCATATGGCATCTGTTTGAGCCCTTTGATCCTCTTGGTGAGGTACTTTTGGGGTCTTTCCAGTTGCTGCAGGTGTTTGGTAAAGTACATCCCAAAAGGGGCATTGTACTCAATTATGGGCCTGATGAGGGATGAGTAAAGAGGCACGATGACCTCCCCTGATCTAGATGTGAATTCCTTCATGATTAGGTGGGCTATATAAAATGTTTTTCTAACCACTTTGGCCACGTGGTTGTCAAATGAGAGATTGCTATCAACTTGGGTCCCCAGGTCCCTAATTACTTCTTCTGTACTTAATGGATTACCACCTATGTGGTAATTTGCGGGCACTTTGTTTTTGCCAAAGGGGATGACTATACACTTTTTGGCGTTTAGCTTGAGGCTATGGCTCTGGCACCAGTTGTCTGTTTCTATGAGGCTCTTTTGGAGAATGCTTGTGTCGGCTGGAGAGTCGAGTATGGCACCCAGTATGCAGTCATCTGCGAACTTGGTCAGCCACAGTCCTTCCGTGTTGGCCTGTACCTCCGAGAAATATATACCGAACAAGAGAGGTCCCAGGACTGAGTCTTGTGGGATGCCACTTGTAACTGGTTTGGAGTCTGACATGGCTCCAGCAATTCTAACCATGTGGGTTCTGTCCTTGAGCCAGTTTGCAACCCATCTAGTGATATAGGGGTTTATATTTAAGCTGGTGAGCTTATCTATAATGCCCGAGTGGGGTATTGTATCGAAGGCTTTTGCGAGGTCCAGGTAGGCTGTGTGGACCACTTTCCCTTCGTCAATGGCCTTGGTGATGGTTTCAAAGAAGTCGACCAGGTTTAAGAGGCAGGATCTGCCCTTAACAAACCTGAACTGGGTAGGATCCAGTGTCTGTAGGTCCCCAATATCTTCATTTATGAGGTCCATGATGATGCTTTCCATAGCTTTGCAGACCAAGCTAGTCAGGCTTATGGGGCGATAGTTTCCAGGGTCCGTTGAGGCACCACCTTTGTGGAGAGGGACCACTGCTGCTGTACGCCACTCTTTGGGTACATATCCTGTAGTAAGGCTGAGATTGAACAGTAGTTTTATGTTTGGGTTTAGCTCTTCTTGGAGTTCATGTAGGACGCAGCCCGGGACACCGTCTGGTCCCATTGATGCTGTGTTTTTTGCTTTGGAGAGGGCGACTCTTACCTGAGCATCTGAGATGTCAGGGGGGCAGCACTCTGCTGGGATAGATATTTGCCCTTTGGTGGGGGGGGGGGAGTTTGCACTGAACCTGTCAGCTAGGATGTTGGCAATGTCTGTGGGTTCGGTGTATTTTTTGTCATTTTGGACTAATTCTGAACATATCTGGGAATTCCCACCCAGGTTTCTAACATAACTAAAGAAAGCCTTGTGATTATCCTTAGTGTCCTGTGCAATTTTTCTCTCAAAGCTGGCCTTAGACGATTTTATGAGTGCCCGCAGTTTTTTGGTAATACTGATCAGAGATGCCTTCCCTTTTTGGGATTTTGCTCTATCATGTAGTAGCTTCCTCCTTCTATTGTATAGTTTGTTTATGGCTGGGGTCCACCAGACAGGATGTCTGCCTTTGGAGGATTGGGTCTTGGTTTTATTTGGGATTGCATGATCCATGCATTCCTGAAGGTGTTCATAGAATGCATTTATATAGAATTCTGCAGTCTGGGCCATATTTTCCACAGGCCTGGGGGCTTTGAAGGATTCCAGCTTGGTTTTGAGGAGTGTGAAATTTGCTTTAGAGAAGTTTTTCACTGTGGTTTTCTGGGCAGGGGGTGGGGTCGGGATGTGAATATCCAGTTGGATTAGTTTATGGTCTGATCTTACCAGTGAGGGATACACTTCTGGTCTGGAGCATAGAGTCCCCATGTTGGTGATGATCAGGTCCAGTATGTTTTCCCCTCTTGTGGGAGTGGTAACAAGTTGTTCCATAGCATTTGAGTTTATGAATTCTAGGAACCTTTGGACTAGGGTGTTGGAGCTAGAGTAATGCTCCCAGTCTATGTTTGGGTAGTTGAAGTCGCCCAATATAATGGTGTTTGGAGAGACCTTCATATTTTCCAGTGTTCTCAGGAAGGCCGAGTGGGGTTCCTGGGTTTGGGAGGGTGGTCTGTATCAGGCTATAAACTGGAAGGCAGTTTTACCCACTGTTACATGCACATGGATAGTCTCTAATGCTTCGTGCTGTGCCACCAACCTGGAGGTGTGGGTATCTTTGATGAATATTGATACTCCCCCTCCTTTTGTAGTTCGGTCCAAGTTTTGGTGCCAAAAAGCATGGTATGAGGTATAATCTGGTAGTCCTGGGGTGCTCTCGGGAGCCCTGAACCAGCTTTCTGTTACTGCACAGATATTGATGTTCTCCATGCTAAGGAGAGTTTCGAGTGTGTGCATCTTGAGGTTTAGACTTCTGGAGTTGAGTAGCATTACTCTTAGTTTCTTATCCCTTGTGATACCTATGGAGGTGGGTTTGTCTTTTGAGCCTTGCCTAAAAAAGGCACTATGGGGGTAGCAAGAGCCTTTGCCAATATCCGAAAGCCCAGGGGTGACAGGTGTAAGCTGTCCTTAGTGAAGCATCGTGGCTTGTCGAGCATATCAGCCCAGGCTGACAGGCATTGGATCCCCTTTGAATGACACCAATACATAAGCCAGTTGTTGAAATTGATCATCTTGTCTTCATATTGTGGCATCATTCTTGGTGAGGGTAAGATGCTACTCAAGGTCAGGGTCATACCGGCCTGGGCTACATGCTCATAGAGCTCCTCTATGTCTCTTTTCATGTAGTCCAGGGAGGTATGTCTCAGGTCATTCACACCAGCATGGACAATGACTGAGTCATATTTGTACTTGCCTTGGAGTGACCTGAGTGCTTGTGTTATGTGGCGGATCCTAGCGCCCGACAGGCTGCTCACCGTGACCTTCTCCTTGTTCAGCCTGGTGAGCGGGACGTCAGTGTGCCTGACGATAGAGTCACCTATTACAAGTGTATCAGTTGTGTTGTTTAGCCTTAAGGGCTGTGACTGTTTGGCACACTGGCTTTGTGAGATATGTGTTGCACGTGTTTTGTTTTGGGGTAGCGGTTTGTTGGGTGTCTGCTTTGGAGGTCTCTGCTGCTTAGGCAGATCTTTATTTAGAGCCTCCGAGTATGTTTTTGTGTGATTATGTGTTTGGCTTGCTGTCATGGTAGGTCTATGTGAGACTGGAATTGTAGTGAGTGTGGTTTCCTTCTCCTCCTGACTGGTTATGCCAGTACTGAGTTGAGAGAGCTTAGCCTCCAGTTTGGCTATATGGTTGCATCTCTCACATGTGTTGGAATTTGTTGGGAGGAGGAGAGGGTTGTCTGTGTAGATGAGACAGTTGTAACATTGCCTCAAGATTCCCGGATTCACCAGCTGGACCGGAGAGGAGATTGACAACTGACCTTTGGACATGCTAGAATAGTTTTGGGAATGCCTTTATAATTGAAAACAAGGGCCAATGGGGAACAAGGTACTCAAGGGGAGTTTGTGAGGGTGTAGTGCTTTTAATTTTTTAGTGCTGACTTATATAATTGCTTAGTGAGCAAGTGCCAGGTAACTTAAGTGCAATGTGTTACAGGTAACTTAAATGCAAAAGCGACAAACAGTAACTTTCTTTCAAGTGAAGCAAGGAAATAAGTACAGTAAGCAATGCAGATATCACTAGAGATCCACAGACGTGCTGAAAAGCCGCGTTTTAGGTGGAATTAGCATTCCAGGGAAATAACAAGCAAACAAACAACAAGCATACAAACAAAGCTAGATTCAGCAGGCCTGGATCTAGTCTATGCTACAGCAATCAAGGTGTACCAATTTCAGTAAGAAACATTTCAAATATGCAGGCACTATAAACCTTTAACCAGAAATTCCCCGCTCAGAAGGGCAGAGTCCAGCCTCTCCTCCCACAAGAGTGCAGACCACGAACCTTCTTAATGTAAAATAACTGGCCTGAAGCCCAAATGCTTAAACCAGAACTAATACACTTTTAGAATAACAGACACTGAGGTCTCAGTCAGCAGTTCCCAACTTAGAAGGATGTAAGCTACCTGTCCTGCCACCACAGTGCATGCCACAAACCTTCCTAATGTAAAACAACTGGTCTGAAGCCCAAGTGCTTAATCCAAAAGACTTAGAATGATAGCTACACTTTAATCAAGTTACTACCAAGCAGTAATAAATACAATTGAATACTTTAAAGAATGCCTGGATTAGTGCTCAAGTTATACAAACAAAGCTAGATTCAGCGGGCCTGGATCTAGTCTATGCTACAGCAAACAAGGTGTACCAATTTCAGTAAGAAGCAGTTCAGATATGCATGCACTATAAGCCTTTAACCAGAAATTCCCAGCTCAGAAGGCCAGAGTCCAGCCTCTCCTCCCACAAGAGTGCAGATCACGAACCCTCTTAATGTAAAATAACTGGCCTGAAAGCCCAAGTGCTTAAACCAGAATTAATACACTTTTAGAATAACAGACACTGAGCCCTCAATCAGCAGTTCCCAACTTAGAAGGATGTAAGCTTCCTGTTCTGCCACTACAGTGCAGACCACAAACGCTCTTAATGTAAAACAACTGGTCTGAAGCCCAAGTGTTTAAACTAAAAGGCTTAGAATGAGTTACACCAAGCAGTAATAAATACAATTGAGTACTTTTAAGATGAGGCAAAAGCAAAATAAAGTAGGAAGAAACACAAATACAGTAAAGCAGATACATTTTTTTTTTTGGATTGTGTTGGATGCCATCAAAACATTTTCCACAGTTAAGAATGGCCTGAGCAACATAATGTCCTAGAATACTTCATTAATTTGCCATTCCATAAGATGTAAAAATCCTAGGGAAAATAACTTTCTTGGGTGGCGTAAGCCAGGGAACCTTGTTGGCTAGGCTTACGTAGGCCCTCGGGCCGATAGCCTAGTACCTATCTATGAACCTATAAGATGAACTATATGTTATAATTATATTTTCAATAAGCCATAGCCAATATGCCAAATATTAGATCAGCCTATGATATTTGGTCAAATTCAGCATAGTACAGCAGTGAAATCCATACAGATAGAAAAGGAGCCTTAGTTGCTTTTGTTATCTGATCATCTAGTTGTTAATAGTTGATGCTTTCATAATAAAATTTGAATGGGCACTCGTGTGTCATTTTAAAAACAGGTGTTACATCCATATATTTACAGGTAAACACTGCTGCAGTCTGACAGTTTGCATTATTACTGGTTTCCATTGGGACTATTTTTTCCACTTCTCCTTAGCATGCAGAACACAGTAATAAACAATATTTCTTTACTAAGTAGGAATTTTAAACACATAGCCATAACAATATTTTTCATTTGTAGTATGCCATGCAGGAAGCCATAGTAAATATGCCAAATGATTGAGGAAGTAATGGTTTTGGATCAAATTCAGTGTAGTGCTTCACTGAAACATTTAGTCATCCGTTTGTCTCTTTCCAGCTTAGGCTATCATGGATCAGTCATTGGAGCTTATGCTGGTTACTCATTTCAGTTTGTTTCTGGCCTAGATCCTGTTACAATGAGTCTTGTTGTGGGTTGGTTGCCTGTGACTTTGGACTTACCTGTGAAACATCACAGTTATAGTCCACTTACAGGAGTATCCCCACCATTTTTGTACCCACGCAGCTTTACCTTTGGCAGACAAACTCATAGCTTGGTACCCTAACTCAAGCCTAAGCTTCATCACCTCCTGCCACCTTCATTTGCCATCAGCTGTCCAAGAAAGTCCTAGTAGTCTACGAGGACTGCTGTCACTGAGGAGTCCTCATATACTGTGCCTGAAGAGATACCATCCATACAAGAGTCATCTGTCTACAGCTGGCTTTTCAGTACTGGCTTTGCTCACTGCCGGACCATATTATTCCCCCCATACACTATATAGACCAAGACTAACCTTAGCATTTGCTGTTGGGTAACAGTATATCAACCTTGTTTTTGTTCTTCTTTAAATTATATTTATTTATGGTATGTTAGTTAAAGTTGGGGAAATAAGTGCATTATTACACCAATGAAATAACATACTTAAGTAAAACGTCTTTATATCTAAAAAGTAAACAAAAGTCAATAAATGAATCCACTTTTATTTCATTGCAATTGTTTTTCAATCTTCTTTTCTGGGGAATTCCTTGAGTGTTTGTTCTCACTCAGTACATTTGTTTAGATTTAATTTGAAAATTATTTTAATTTGTACAGTTAAGAGATGTAATACTTTTATTGTATACTGTGGAACATGCTGGCAATGTTATTCGAAACAGGAAGTCTTATTTTGTTAATAAATGAAAAACTGGATATATGCAAAAGCAAAAAAAAATTGGTGTAATGGTTTAAGTGCTTACCTCATAGATAGAAGGTACAGGGTTTGATTCTTATCTTTGAGAGGGAAATTGACTAGGTTTAAAAGAGCCCACAAGAGCAGCTAGCCTAGTACATCTACGAATCTATGTTTAGTTTCTTTTTGCAGCATCAGTAGATCATGTTCTTATTGTCTAAAATATCATTATGTACTCTGAAAAGATGGCTGAGATGTGGCCTTTTATATCAAAGTGCTACATCCATAAATTTTATAGGTGCTTATTTCTGCAGTCTGATCATACCTCTCAACCTCTTAGCTCAAGAAATCTGGACAAAACCCAACATATTGGGGGGACAAAGGGCCAAAAATAGAGACAGATTTTAAATATTCCTCTTATAAACTTAGAAAGTAGCTAGAATAACAAAGTTTGCATTAAAATACATTTGCTAAAGGATATGAAGTCTGAAACTCAGATTTATCATTATTTAGAGATTTAATTCCTCAGATCATCCCAGTGATTTACCAGAAGACCACAAAATTAATGAGAAACAGTCTGATCATTTTTCATTTTACCCATTTTCCATTTAGACTATTGCTTTGAACTTTTGATCAATATGAACAGTAATGGCCTAGACAGCATTTTTGAAGAATTATCATTAGATTGGAAGTAAAAATACTACAAATTTTACCTTTAAATGTATATATTTTTCATTTATAGTATGCCATAACTAATATGACAAATGTTTAAACAACTAATTTAGTTGTGTCAAATTCATCATAGTGCTACACTGAGATCCCTCAAGGCAGAACAAGATTCTTGATTGCTTTGTAACTGATCACAGTGTTGCCATCATCTAAAAGTTATAGTGAATTCTGGTTGGAGAACTCAAAACATATTACATCTATATTTATTTAGGTATTTACTGTTTGCACTATACTGTTTCTTTTGGGGCTGTTTTGAATTTCTGCTCATTATACAAACACAGTAATCGTCTAGGATACTACTTTCCTGATTGTCATTTCAGAGTAATGGTGAGTGTGGAAGAGAGGTGAAGAAGAGAGTACAGGCAGGATGGAGTGGGTGGAGAAGAGTGTCAGGAGTGATTTGTGACAGACGAGTACCAGTAAGAGTTAAAGGGAAGGTCTACAAGAGGGTAGTGAGACCAGCTATGTTATATGGGTTGGAGACAGTGGCATTGACAAAAAGGCAGGAGTTTGAGCTGGATGTGGCAGAATTAAAGATGTGAAGATTTGCACTGGGTGTGACGAGGGTGGACAGGATTAGGAATAAGTATATTATAGGGTCAGCCCAGGTTGGAAGGTTTGGAGACAAAGCCAGAGAGGCACGATTATGTTGGTTTGGACATGTGCTGAGGATGGATGCTGAGTATATTGGGAAAAAGATGCTAAGGATGATGCTACCAGGTAACAGGAAAAGAGGAAGGCCTAAGATAAGGTTTATGGATGTGGTGAGAGAGGACATGCAGGTGGTTGGTGTGACAGAGCAAGATGCAGAGGACAGGAAGAAATGGAAACAGGTGATCTGCTGTGGTGACCCCTAACGGGAACAGCCGAAAGAAGATGATATGATAAGAAGTAAAAATCATAATTATTTTCTAGTGAATACAGGAGGTACTTTTTTGACATATGGCCCTTGGAGTTTGGTCTAGTGTGTTAAGCAGCTAGAAGAACCAGCTAAGGGTCATGATATATTACTGTGAGAAATTTGATGCAATACTTCTTACAGTTACAATGAAATTACCCTTTATTTTTAAGTACCACCATTGGTCTTATATTGCATTTTATGTGCACCGGTGATGCCAATTAGCTCACAACAAGCATGCATAGTTTGCATTTTTTAGGGAGATAAAGTCTGTATTATCTGAATCATATCACTAATTTGTTCTTATGAAATAAAAAAAAATATTAATCTCAGGAAAAAGTGATATTTTATGTTACAGTAAACCATGAATATTTTTATTAATTGTGATATGTGTACACAGTTGCTTATACTTCAGCTTCTGTTGCCAACTTTACCTAAATTCTATTAGGCTTTGCAAAACAGAATAAAAGTTGAATTACCTAGGGGTGTTCCATGAAACTTTTATAAAAAAATATCTTGAAACTGTAAAGGTCATTTGAAGTTATATTAGAATTCATGTGAGAATGAGCTTTGGAAACTTGACAGTATAACATTTTCAAAACGTAGGTTGAAAACAAATTTGTAGTCTTCAGTTTCCTTTAAAATAAAATAGATAAAAAAATATCAAAAATATAAATGTGTATAATGTCGGAGAGGTTTCAGACCAAAAAGAAAAAATTATATTTATAATCTTTGTATATGTCATTTACAAAAGAAAAGAGATTTGTTTTATTAAAATTAAAAAAAAAAACTTTTGTCTTTGGTGGGAAGAAGCCTGATATATTTTTAATCTAATCATGCCATTAGCATACCCTGCAACTTTCATGAAAAATGTTAAATCTTTCTGGAGGCATTTACATTTATAAAGGAACTACAAAAAAAGTCAAAACAGTCAGTGATTTTAGACAGCCCCTTGGAAAATTATTTTTTGTTAAAAGGTTTAAATAGTCATTTCTCTTTGCAGCTTTTTGTCTTCAGTATATTAAACAATGATTTTTAATGCATCCTGAAATATTGCTTAGTAATATGTCCTTTCTATGTTGGGTCTCCTGATTATTCTTCCTTACCATTTTAGCACTCTTAAAAAATTATTCAAACAAGTTAGCCAATTAAACGTATTAGCCTGTTTAAGCATTAATTTCTGGACTGCACCACAGTGCAGTGCAGACATGAGTAGTGAATGTTTTCTTTTCTCTCTCCCAAGTTAACAATGCAAATTAAACTGTTTCACTTTCTGTCTTGCTGTATGGGAAAACATTTATTATTCATTTTAATAATCATTGACCCACCTGTTACGGGAATTATGGTTTCTTAGTGTAGCTATGCAATACTTGATGCCTGTGTTTTCCTTCAGCTTGTTTTATGTTTTTAGAAGTCTTTATAGTATTTTAGAGATGTATACTTAATTATTTTGCTTCATGAGAACTGACATATTATATGATACTCAACAAGTGAAGGTGTTTGCATTTATATCGTGAAAGTAAAAGCTACAATGTCTGCAATTCTAAATATACCAAAGAGCCTTGTAAATGCAGCTTTTAAACAGCTGACAGGACATTCCTATTTGTCCTTGAAGACTGCACCACTTGCTAGAGCAAGTCATAGACAGTGCACATGTAACGAGTACTTGCATCACAAATGTTTGATACATATTAAGCCACTTCATAGGAAATATCTGCTTTAAACGACGGTTTGAACCATAGCTAAATAGAAAATTCTTTGAATTGTTTTTCAGAATTACATAGAATTTATCATCATTATCAGTTTGTCTTTTCCTTGAGTAATGTCTGTAAGCATTCTTATACCAAATTAGTATGCATCTCTGAAATGGTGTACTATTTATGCTCTACCACAGTGTCTGCTATTTGTAACCGGATGCCTTGCCTCTGTGTCTGGAGTACAGTAAGAGGGATGTCCTTGGCCTATGTCATGCTTGTAAGTTTCCTGATATTGATTAGTTGTTGCTTTTATTAGCAAAGTATCAGTGAATCTTTTGATATGTACCATAGTTTGGAAGAGTTTACAAAAGCACTGTGAAACGCAAAGATCGGAGAACTCCATGCCTACCCATCCTGAGTGTATCATTGTCATGACATTACATCCTTCGCCTTATAAAGTAGTTGAAATACTGTCTCTATTATGGTGTAATTTATAGTTAATTTTATTGTATCTTTATCATTCTTGCAGTGATATGGAATGAAACAGCAATGCATTTTTAGCAGCCAGCAGCAGTATTGTACAGAAGATTAAGGCTATGATCAATTAATGAATTTCTTCCTATAGCCCAGGATTTGATTCTGTCAGCCACCATTTGCTGAGTGAGTGTATGCGTGAGTAAACAATTAAAGAGATAGCACTCCCAGGCTAAGTCTGAAAATGGCTTACGTGGATCAGTGTTCTGCCTTGGTTAACAAATAGAAAAAATCTAAAATAAGTGCATCTTTTTTTTATAACAATGTCAGTGGAATTTCCCATAGTAGCTGGAGACCTGGGTTAAAATACATTTATAGAAATGTTAGTTAAGCAGCTAATTGCAAAAAGAGGAAGAATGACAGATTCTGTAGAGTTGGAGAAGGATTCAATCTGCATATGAGAGATTGAGAACTTAACTGGTTAGTTGAAATAAGGAATACCAGGAGAGAGAATAGGAATGGACATATGAATATATAAATTCAAGTAATGTATTTGCTTGCTCTCATGCTGCCTGGGTAACAGTTGGTTGTTTTTGTTGAGTTTGATAGTTAAGCTGGGTATAAGCTACACTTGCTACAGAAACGTAGCATGACTGGATATGAGGAGGATGTCTGAGTTGTTTGGATTTATCATACTGTATTTGGAAAGAGGCATATTAAGGAAGTATTAATTTTCTCAGGCTGCATTAAGGGTATACGATCGATGTTTGATTTGACCATGAATAATTTGTTTGTCAAATCTGGTGTAGGTTTGATTTATTTGTATTAAAATAAGTCTCCATGTCTAAATTATGGTAGAACTAATATGGGGCAGCATCTCGAGTGAAGCCTATAAGGTACACACCATGCATACAGTTTGCATAGAAGTTTGCACAAATTAACTGGTTTTGAATTCATATGAGTACCTGTCTGAGATTAGATTGCAAGACAATAATTATAGAAGCAATATTTCTAATATATATATATATATATATATATATATATATATATATATATATATATATATATATATATTTATATAAATAATGTAATATACATATGCACATCAGCTTCATTCTGTGAAACATTTTTTAAATATGCAAACTTACATCAGCATTTAGTTTTAAGAATTTGTGCTTTAATGTTAAAAGGTACATTGTTTATATTTTATCAAAAAACGCAATAAAAATGCATCAAAATTACCATTCTTACCTTGAGCCATACTTTAGCTGGTGCATTTCTTATACTTCTCTGAAATACAGTGACATGTATTCTCTTTGACTGGCTCATAATAGTAGTATTTCAACAAATATTGCCTAATATTACTGGTTCACAGAGTGAGCAGCACTAGAAAAACTAAATCCAGGGATTTGAACTTTACTTGTGACATTATCACAAAGGATCCCCATGCTGTGGAATAGGCTGCTTCTCCATGTGAAGCAGAGTCCATCCCTAATCCTATTCAAATGTAACCTTGACCATTGGATGAGAAATCATAAATTCATCCACAGGCTGGCCCTTATGTCTAATATTGATGGAAGCAGACAGTAAACATTCCATAACTAATATTGGAAGGGTAATCATAAATTTATATCCGGGCTGGCCTCCATGTCTCTTATGACAGAGGCCAAGAGTAAACATTTCCTAACTAACAGACCCAACATAAATTGTTAGCAACCTCCTAACAAACATCCCCCTCCAATTAAGATAATCCAGCTGGGTTGGGTTGCCAGGCTAAGCTTATAAAGGCCCTGATGCTCGTTAGCCTAGTATATACCTATGAACCTATGTGCATCTGTTGTCTTCCCTGCAGTACTGTAGGCAGTAGAGGTGATCTATAAACATTTGTCCTATTCCCTGTAGTGCTGCAAGCTGTAGTTATGAGACACATATAACCATCACCTGCTGTCTTCTAGGATACTGTCGTGGACAGTGTATACTTGTCTGTTTTCTTCCTTGTAATATAGAGTGCTAGTGTTGTAAGACATACCATCCATGTTACCTCATTTTCTGCTTGATAGTCTATAGCCACAAAACAATATTCACTTGCTGGATTTCCTCCAGTTTTGTAAATGCTGTTAAGGGATGTAATGTCTCAGTCTCTGTATTGACGAGACATGCTTGTTATCTCTTTACTTTACTAGGCTGAATGCATAAGACCGTTATAGGTGTCTCTGTAAATCAGAGGTGTTTAATGTATGGTAGGTTACAATTGGCTCATTTTCTACATTACTGCTTCTTTATGTTTTGTGAAACATAATATGCCAGTTTCTTGCCATACATGACTGCTGCCATAAAACTTACACAGTTCTTCATATCTACGGTTCTGTAGACGACAGCTGTAACAATGAGAGAAGATACTGCTGTTCCTTTGAATTTTAGGAATGACCAATGATTCATGCTTATAAAATATATCAAATTTCTCTGTCTTGAATGCTTGTTTCCTGTTCTCGTTGAAAGAACTGATATGTTTAATAAACTTAAAGAAACATCCCAAGTAGTATGAGAGTACATCTAATGGGCCTAATTCAATACCTGCTTTTTTACACATGCACCACTCTTAGTTTTATAGGTATATACTAGGCCAAAAAGCTTCTTGCAAGCCAAGTATATGCAGTTTATTGTGGTTTATGCTTGTATATTTGTATAACGTGTGTGTGTGTGTGTGTGTGTGTGTGTGTGTGTATATATATATATATATATATATATATATATATATATATATATATATATATACACACACACACACACACACACACACACACACACAAACAAATATATGTGTGTGCATAAATGGGGTCTATGACATTTCACCGAAAATGCTGATACAGGGTTCCGAATCGCTGAAAGTCCAATTCGCTGAAAATAGTACTGACAGTGTATCCGCCCTTTTTACCCCACTGTAGTGCGATCTCGGAGTGAGAATATTAAAATAGGGGGGTGTAGCCCCCCACCCAGTACAGTTTAATATTGTCTAGTTTTGTTTTATATTGTGCAGTGCCTATTAAAAGGATGAGTAAGTAGTTTATAACCTGCGTAGGTGGGGGGCTATGCCCCCCACACCCTACCACTTTAATATTCTCATTCCGAGATCACACTACAGTGGGGGAAAAGGGCAGATACACTGTCAGTACTATTTTCAGCGATTTGGACCCTTTGTCAGAATTTTCGGCAAAATGACACTGATCCATATATTTTATATATATATATATATATATATATATATAATTTATTTATTTATATTTTTTTTTGCCTAAGCCTGTCATTTTAGTTTTTTAAGACAAGTGGGGTGGGCTACTCATGTGGAAGAGGAGGGTTACATTTTAGAAGCTGGAGCACATTACCAAAAATCCTGACTGTGTGTCTGATATAAGCTTTCATTTATACATCATAGTATGACTCTTATGCCTTCACTCCACCTTTTAACTACAGTTGAAACCTAAAAGGAATACTTCACAATTTCTTACAACTGGTTAGGTGAAATGCTAAAGGAAATAACTCTGTTTTTTCCCATCTGTTCAAGATATTTTTATTATAGGTGTAAACTATATATAAAGGGATTACAATTTGTAATTTGCTTTTCTTTCTTTCTTTTTTTATAAAAGTTTATGCTTTATTTTTTATTAACATTTAATACTTTGTAAATGCATACTTGGAAAAAACAAATATCTATGACGGAAACAATATTCATGTGCAGCTACCCAGGAAATGGCATGCTGAAATTAATTTTTGATTAGCTTATTACTAATTCAGCATTATAAATAATGTTATTACAACAAGCAGGAAAATACTGTGTAACATGATGGCATTGCCCAGTCTGCAAGAGAATAAAATACATTCTTATCAGTTTATTCAGTTCTTACCCAGTATTCTGAGGTTTTTAACCCCAACTGTGTTCTTGGGCATATTGTAAAATTAAAAAAAAATTAGTGCAGTGTTTTGTTTTAAGCATGAAAATAGAAACTTATCCAACTAACATGGGTAACGAGTACATTGTCATGTAGTAGAAATCTTATAACAAATCATTAAAAACAGAGCTGTATAATGTGACAAAACATTTGTCATATGGCAAGGCACTGGATACAAAAGTTGTTGAAATTGCTGTCTTATTGTATAACACAACATGGGAAGGGTTCACGATGGCTTGCATGGAGTCTAAGAGTCGTGTAAGACTCCATGCAGCCATCGCGATCCAGGAACAGCCCGAAATCCCATGTAAGAGACAGCTAAAATGACTCTTACACGGGCAGAGCGTGGATATGCTAATCACCCCACTTGCAACCGAAAGGCATGCAAATGAGGTAGATTAGCGATCCACGAAGCTGAAACCAGCCCGTGTAAGAGTCGTGTTAGGTGCAGAAATGTACTCAGTTGACAACTGAGTACGTTACTGCAAATAACACAACGGAGCCATGACAGCTCCAAATAAAGTGTGCAAATGTTGCAGTCAGCATGCCAATGGCCAAATATGTGGCCATTGGCACAGTAACCCGATGCAAACATGAAATAAAATATTTTTTTTTTTCGGAGATCGGTGAGATTTAAATGCAGCGCAGCCCCGCGCAAATGGGCTGCGCTATATAAAACAGAAAAATAATGGTTTGAAAACCACAAATGTGGGTATTATGTAATGCATGGATTTGCATGAATGAAAACAACATGGCCACCTTCTAGTGGTTGCTAAGGGGGGAAGCTGAGTGTAAGACATGTAACTAAGCATTAGTAGGCAATCCTATGTAAATGAGTGGTAGGATAGTGAATCACACTGTCACATAGCAAATGAGCACATTCCGTGTAGTGTAAGAGTTAGATAAGGGGGAGTAACAGAGTAGGAGATAGGTGACATCACAGGGGGGAATGTCATGAAGAAATCAAGCTCATTGGAGCAAAGTGGTATGTGAAAGATATCAATCACACAGCAGAAAAAGAGGAGTGTCAACAGATAAGCATGGGAAAGTCAAGAAATGGAAGGTGTACACTGTGGCCAACACCAAAGTTTCTTGCTGTACATGCATGCGCGCGTGTGTGCGTTGGGAGCAGCGAGTAAGACAGAATGCGCATGTGTAAGGCAGAGTAAGCATGTAGGAGCTTGTGTAAAAATCTATTAACCTGTTTGCGCTAGTGTGCGCGCTTTTTAACCCGAATAAGCAGATTCTAGTCCGTGTAAGCATGTGTGCGCGCGTGATAGCCACTGTGAGTGTGTTTTCGCTGGTATGCACGCTGCTCCCCCCTGTGGAAACAGAGAGGAAAAGGAAGCAGAAGAAATAGTAGGAAACTAGCAGGGAATACTTGTAGAGGTAGCAGGTGAAAACAATTAGAAGCAGGCAATTACACAGGCAGAATACAAGCCCAGCCCAGCACTTAAAACACTGCAAACAGCATTGCAGTATGTTTCTCTCAAGAGGCACTGCAAGACAGGAGTAAGCTAGTAGAAGTGAAAACTGAAAAAGCTGCACTCAGACCAAACATGCTAGGTGCTGCCATAGCTGTCATAAGGAGACATAGGAGACTTGCTGAGAGTGGTGACAATGGAAATGCTGCCAGACAACCCACAGTGAGGAGACGGAGAAGAGTGTACAGGCCCAGGGTCACCTACCAGGGGTTACATGAGCTGGAGATAGTGGAGTGCTATAGAGTGGACAGAGACCTCCTGCAGCAAATTGTTGAGCTGTGCAGGCCACGCCTCACACACAGAACCAACAGAGAGGAACGCATCCCAGTGGAAACCAAGTTATGTGTTGGCCTAAGAATACTAGCAACAGGTACCTTCCAGAGACCAACTGGTGATATGATGGAGATATTACAGGCATCAGCCTCCAGGGTACTGCACCAGTTCCTGGATGCCATGTCAGCACATGTCAGTGAGCATGTATATTTCCCCAATGCTCGTGAGGTATTGGCCAGCAATATTCGTCTCTTCCAACAAATAGCGGAATACCCTGAGCTAGTGGGTGCAATAGACTGCACGCACATACTCATCAAAGCACCAGCCGGTGAGCGGGGTAGGGTCTACATTAACCGCAAGGGCTTCCCCTCCATCAACTGCCAGGTCGTGTGTGATGCCCAGGGCATAATAATGAATGTGTGTGCTGGCTTCCCTGGGAGCTACCATGATTCCCATATCTGGCATTTGACGCAGCTGTACCAGACATTTGCCAGTGGGGACATCCCACATGGTCACCTAGTGTGGGATGCCGGTTATGCACTGGAGCCATGGCTGATGACACCCATCAGAAATGCACACACACCTGAACAGGAACACCATAATGAGGCACACGCACAAACACGTAATGTAATAGAGCATGTGTTTGGGCTGCTCAAGTCACGGTTCCAGTGCCTGGACACATCTGGTGGAGCCTTGCAGTACTCACCAACTACATGTACCTAAATTGTCATGGTATGTGCTATGCTACATAATATGATTCTGTGAAAACAGCGGCAGCAGGACCAGCATAGGGCCGGGACAAACAGCCCCCCACCATTGCCAAGGCCATCACAGGCAGAGCGTGACTCGGAGGAGGAACAACCTGAGCCTGCCCCAGTAGGCAGAAGGAGGCATGCCCAGTATGCCCTGGCCTTGGCAAAGAGGCAACGCATAGCACATACACTGGCTCAGTAGGAACCCTGGGAATGATACCCCTCTCTGACTCACTCATATAGTAACAGGGACGCCTAACATGACACAACCTGCTCTCAAACATGTACAGGGAGTGTAGTATGTGCATCCGACAGAGGCAGCCCTGCAGCACCACCTGAGGCATGATTGCCATGTGTTAAGCAATGTAACACCATCTAGTATATGCAAACATGAAGACCCAACCTAACATCTCACCCTCACCAAGCATGATGCCACACCATGAAGACAACAAGATCAAGTACAATAATTGGCTGAGGTATTGCTGTTAGCAAGGGGGAACACATGGCTGACAGCCTGGGCTGACATGCCGAGCAAGACATGATGCCCCACCTGCTAGGGATGGCATGCACCCAGCACACCTGGCTGTGTAGATACTGGCAAAGGCTGTTGTCACCCCCACTGTGCCTTGAATAGGTAAGTCTGGAAACACAAACCCATCACCATAGGTAGCACAAGAGATAATAACCTGGACGTAATGCTACCCAACGCCAGAAGTCTAACCTGCAAGGTGCATGCAGACCAAACCCACCACAGCATGGAGAATGGTAATATGTGTTCTGTAACAGAAACCTGGGCAAGGCCCAGAAGAGCACCCTAATACTACCAGGTTATGCCTCATACCATGCTCTACAGCTCCAAAACATGAAACACACGACAATAGGAGTGTGGTTACCAGTAATTATCAAGGATAACCACACCCCCAGATTGGTACCACAGCAAGAAGCAGCATGGACTATCCACGGGCAAGTAACACTGTCTCAAACTGTGTACCTGTTTGAAGCCTGCTACAGACCACACACATAAACCCAGGTACCCCAGCCAGCCTTCCTGAAGACACTTCAGAGTATAAATGTCTCAACAAATATCAAACAAGGCACACACAAAGTATGACATAGGTGGCAATCCATTATGTATGGAAGAAGTAATCAGGGACCTAGGGACACAAGTGGACGGTAACCTGTCATGTGACACTCACATTGCCAAGGTGGCCAGGAAGACCTGCTATATTGCCCGCCTTAATATGAAAGGATGCACATGTAGAGCTACAGAGGTCATTGTGCCCCCATACTCTTCCTTTATCAGGCCCATACGTGACAACAATGCGCCAGTTCAGATGTACCTTACCTTACACATGCAGCAGTCAGAAAGACCCCAAATGTACCCCACCAACTGGATAAAGGGTCCAAACATTGGACATCTGCAGCCTGGCTGAAGAAACCACAGCCCAATTCAGAAGCATACTGCACAGTCAGAGGTGATGTATGCCTGATGTACAAGGCCATGGACATGCTCCACTGCAGAAACCCCAAATCCAGCAGACACACCACAGTCAGATATCTGAACCTCCACACATAGATTAATAGGATGTGCTGGAGGGACAGATCCATAACCCAGAGGCTCCTGACACTCTGGAACAGAATCACAGTCCATGATAGGCTGAGCTCCACACACAAACTCAACAAGAGAAATCCGGTGAAGTGCATGGGAGATGGTAGGTGCACACTGGGGGCCATCCCTGTGTCACATCTAGGAAAGTAAACCCTACGTGGGCATAATATGCACATTGCAAGGGGTGTTGAGACCCACACACAGTCTGTCCGTGCTCAAACAAGGCCAGGGCAGATAGCCTAGTATGAACCTATGAACCTATGACGATACAAATTGTGCAGGACACAAAGGATTATCACACAGCTGTCCTACCTAATGGTAGGAACCATGGTGATAATCCACAGATATGCTCTGCAGCACTCTAATATCACAAACAATACACCAAAACCACACACATTGCCAACAGCCTACCGAACAGATACGTTCCAACCTCCCCACCAGCACCTAACTGCCAAATATCTATCCCAGGAGAGTGCTGGCCCCCTGACATTGTAGATGCTGAGGTAACAGCCAGCATCCACAAAGCACAGCACACAGCATCAGTGGTACCAGATGGTGTCCTGGGTTGTGTCCAACAAGTACTGTAAGAAGAATGGAACAGCAAATAGCATTACTGCACACTATCAGTCCTACCACAGGCTATGTACCCAAAGAGCAGTGTACAAGCAACAGTGGTCCCACACCACAAAGGGGGTGCCTGAATGGATACTGCAAACTATCACCCCTCAACCCCGACTATCTAGGTTGGCAAAGTAATGGAGAGGATGATCATGGATCCCATGAATAACGAGATTGGGTACCTACAGACATTGGACCCTACCCAGAGTGGCTGTCATAGGGCAGATCCTGCCCCTTACACATGTCTGACTCGTGAAACATGCACCAAGCCCATTGATGTGGGGAATGTTGATCACACAGCCTATCTGGACCTTGCTAAACCCTTCCATACAATACCCTAGTTGGCGGTACAGATAAGCTCACCAGCCTAACTATAAACCCCTATGCAAGTAGATGGGTTGCAAACCAGCTCAAGGACAGAACTGACCTGGCAGACATGCTGTAGCCATGGCAGACTGCAAACCAGGTACAACTGGCATCCCACAAGGCATGGTCCTGGGACCTCTCTTGTATGCTATATATGTCACATAGGTACTGGCCAACATGGAAGGACTCTGTCTGAACAGGTTTGCAGATGACTACAAACTGGCCACCATATCAGACCCTCCAGCTGACACAAGCAACCTACAAAAGGCACACATAGAAACACACAAGTGGTGCCACAGCCATGTCAACAAGCTAAATGCAGAATAGTGTATAGTCAACCCCTGTGGAAACACAGTACATGGCCAGAAATTACCACATAGGTGTTAACCCAGTAAGTACATCAGGAGCAATAAGAGACCTGGGGACACAAGGTGATAGATATCCTGCATGTGACAACCATGTGTCTGTAGTGGTTACAGAAACATACCATATACCCACCTAATCATGAAGGTAAGCACAGCTTGGTTAGGGTAGGTCAATGTGCCTCTCCAGTCATCCATCAGCAGCCTCACAATTGTGTACAATGGCCCTTCAGGGATGTACCGTAGCAGACACCTGCAGCAACTGGAAAGACCACACAAATACCCCACCAGGAGGATCGCAGAGCTGTAACAGATGCCATGTGTCGCCTGAGTAAAGAAACTGCAGCTCCACACAGTGCCATACTGCATGGCTGGAGGTGAACTGTGCCTGATGTATAGAGCCATGACCAACCTGGTATCAATGGACATTTGGCACCATGTAAACACTGAATGCTGGTGACCTATGCAGCTGACAGGCCTGAACCCCAGCACAGACATAAACAGGACATGCTGTACCAATTTGTCCATAACCCAGAAGCTCACTCCACGCACGACTAAACTCCCACTACAGGATATCCAGGGAGTCCCTCAGTGACTGTCATCTAGAGGAATCATGATGACTGGATGGGAGATGGTAGGTGTACCCTGGATATCACCTGTATGTCACGGGTAGACAGAGGCACAGCACACTAACCATGACAGATGTCATGGCAAACACCAGTAAATGTGTGTTGAAGGACAAACACTCTCTGACTAGCATTACAAATGGACTAGGGCACATGGCCATTGTTTGTCACTGTCCACACAAGTTGTGGAATACATTAACAATGTCAGACAATCATGTACTATGCTGTCCATATCTGAACAAAATGCAACATGGTCATATCTGCACAACTGGCCATCAACCAGTCTGGTGTGCTCACTATAAATATTACAAGCAGTGATAGGACTGAAACCGATTATACTGTCCACCACAGTGAAAGTTCTGCACCAGTACACTATACGACAATACAACTGTTTGGTCAGCAGGAAAGGATGATGACAACTGTATGCAAACTATCCCATGGCGACCCTGTAGGCACAGCATAATGCCTGTTAGGTTCAGACACAAAGCAGTTGGGCAGTAAGAACACAACCTGATGTCCAACACTCAACTGTACATGTGATATATAGATGGCGTCCACACACAAACAGAAATGGGGTGGTCCACAGATCCCAACATAAGGAAAGGTCACACTGGGCATGCTTGCACACTTAGATAAATGAGACATGGCAGTCAAGAAGCCATACAAACTGCGAACTGGGCATGCTCACACACTTAGGCCATGTCACAGTTCAGTAGTTGCACACACATATCTGGCATTTCTATGTGTTAACACAGGAACCTCCCACAATACAGACATCTGCCCAGTGCACACAGTGAAGTTACAACAGAGACATAAGTAAAGTACTGGATCCCACTCATATGCAAACATCTCCCACAGTACACACGTTGTTTATAGAGATAGGGAAAGCTATGGCAATAAATACCCACAAACAGTATATGAGCAACAGATACTTGCATCCGACAGGTAAACATATGGCCGTAGAGTGCAATACCTGACTGTTGTCCCTAGGGAATACAGAAGGCTATCCACAGTGTATTTGGCATCTGCCTCCACAGTACAGTAGGCCACTGTGCCTGTGCAAAGTTAATGCATAGATATGCTCTCCCCTGTACTGATGGATAGTCACAGATGTACATACCTCTTCATCCATAATGATGTCAGAACACTTTACATACGTCAGGAGCAGAAATTATACCCAGTAATGTGAATAGCGCGCTCCGCTACTGCGTCTCTAACAAGTGTCATAACATAGTTAGGTAGGGGTTTGAATCCTGCAATTGCTCAGTGTGTGTGTGAATGTGTGTGGGGGAGTAGTGTGTGCAATTCCATGTGTATGAGAAATGTCCCTTTTGGCAACTATTACTACACAACACATGCTGTATATTCCACTGTCTAAACACTGATGATGTCAGCACCCTATAAGTACAGCAGGAGAAAGCAATCCCCCCAGTAATGCAAATAGCGTGCTCTGCTAATGCATCTCTCACAAGTGTCATAACATAGTTAGGTAGGTGTTTGAATCCTGCAAGTGCCCAGTGTGTGTGTGAATGTGTGTGGGGGAGTAGTGTGTGCAATTCCATGTGTATGAGAAATGTCCCTTTTGGTAACTATTACTACACAACACATGCTGCATATTCCACTGTCTAAACACTGATGAGTGAATTTCACAGAGGTAAGGGTCTATGATACTTAATACTGACTTCCTCTGTCCAGGTTGGACATGGACCCCACCCCAGAAATGAATTTGCAGTCACCCATCCATTGATCTAGGTTGCGTTTGAAGAGGGTCAGGGAGGGGCTCTGTTTCACATGAATTGGAAGCGTGTTCCAGAGAAGTGGCAGTCTCTGGGAGATGTATCTATCTCTCCAGCATGACCTGTTCATGTCAGAGGCTATTTTAAGATCCCTGGAGTGAGTGACCATCCTGCAGTTTGTTTTTCTGAATGTGTAGCATTTCAGTCAGGGTTGGCTCAGAGACTGCCCTATAAGATAGGCACAGGTCACCCCTTAGCAACTTGTAGGAGACAAAATACAGTGACAGGGCTTTCAGTGTTTTGTGTACCCTGTAATTTCTTGATGAGAAACATCTGTGGTCTCTCCAGCTGTTGCAGGTGTCTGGTGAAGTACATGCAAAAGGGAGCATTGTACTCAATTATTGGTCTGATGAGTGCTGAGTATAATGGAATTATAACATCCTTAGATCTAGATGCAGTGCCTTTATTTATAAGATGTGCCACAAAGAATTATTTCCTTGCTGTTGTGGATATGTGGTGGTCACAGCTCAAATTGCTATAAACCTGAGTACCCAGATAACGTACCACTTGGGAGGGTGCTGTCTATAATGTAATTAACAGGGATGTCAGCTTTCCCAAAAGGAATTAGAGTGCATTTTTTGCATTTAGCTTTAATCCATGGCTTTGGCACTAATCATTTTTCTGCATTAACCCAATCTGCAGTATATTAACATTGTTGGAGGACTCCGTGATTGCTCCCAATTTGCAATGGTCAGTGAACTTGGTCAGCCATAGGCTGTCCAAGTTTGCCTGGATGCCTGAGGAATACATTCTGAACAGTAAGGGGCCCAGCACATAACCCTTTGGTACACCACTGGTGGCTGGTCTTTTACTAGAGGTGAAGTCATCCATTTGGACAGTATGTGTCCTGTTGGTGAGCCAGTTGGCTGCTTATCTGGTATTGTAGGGGTTAATTTCCAACTGGGAGAGTTTCTCTGTAATACTAAGTGGCAGTTTGTGTAAGCTGCCTTGGCTAGGTCAGGATAGGTGGTATACACGGTCTTTCCCTTGTCCCAGGGCCTTGCTGACTTTCTCAAAGAAGTCAGCCATGTTTAACAAGCATGATCTACCTTTAACAAATCCATGCAGGGGTGCAGAGTTTGGAGAGTACCTATGTCCTTGTTAATAAGGTCCATACCGATTCTTTCCATGGCCTTGCAGAAAAGGATAGTCAAGCATATAGGCCTATAATTCCCAGGGTCAGTTGTTGGTGTCCCTTTGTGCAGCAAGATTACTGTTGCTGTCCTCCATTCCACTGGAACATTGCCAGTTTGCAGGCTGTGGTTAAACATTTTGGCCTTGGAAAGTGCCGAGATGACCAGTTCTCTTGAGATAGTAGACTGAGGAATGGTGGCAGATATACTTTGGAGGATGACTTGAGGGGACAGGGGTGTGCAGTTTGCTCCAAATCCATAAGCTAGCAGGTTGGCTATTACCTTAGGTTGAGTATGAGTTCTGCACATGGCTGGATATTCCCTTTGAGAGTTCAGATGTAGTTAAAGAATATCTTGTGATTATCCTTAGCTAGAGAGGCTACTTTTGCTTAGTAATTAGCTTTGGAGGACTTAACAAGATCTCTAATTTGTTTGTGTAAGAATTTCTTCATCTGCTGTGCGGGTTCCTTTTTGTTCTTGGACATTAGTAGTTATTGTTGTATAGCCTATTTATACTAGGGGTCCACCAGGGTGGCTTGTTTTTTCGGCAAGACCTGGTTTTAATCAGGTCACGTAAAGCTGATTCTATACAACTGCTTAATGGTTATTCAGGGCATTGGTGTACACTCTGCATAGGAGTCTGTGGCATTTGAGGAGGATTTGAAACTTCTCATACCATCACTTAGTAAAAGGTTATTTGTCTTTGAAAAATTCTTAAGCTTTTTTGAGCTTGCTGGGTTATCCGGTCTTATAATTACATAGAACACGACTAATTTATGGTCCAATCTTACCAGAGAGGACATCACATGTGGAGGGTGAGTGCTGTCCCATTTTAGTAAGTACTATGTACAGGACATTTGAGTCTCTTGTGGATGTGCTGACAAGCTGTTCCAGAGCATTTGCATTGACATAGTCCAAGAACCTTTGAGCCAGCATGTTTAGGATCATGTATGCTTCCCAATCGATGATAAGATAATTAAAATCACCCATGAGTAAGGTGTTGAGCTGTATTGAAAGTGACTTCAGTAAGTCCAGGTATGCAATATGCTTTTCCTGTTTCATGGTGGGAGACTTGTAGCTGGCTATAATGTGGTAGGTGACATTGCCTGTAGTTAATTGGACATGGAGTAGCTCAAGAGAGTCATACTGTTTGACCAATCTAGAGGTGTGTTTACCCTTAATGAAGATGGCTGCACCTCCTTCTTTGGTTCTTTCACACTCAGTTTGTGGTCTGAATGTATACAAGTCATTGTAGCCCTGCATGGCTGGGGTGCTTTCCTCGCCTTTGAACCATGTCTCTTTGACTGCACAGATGTCAGCATCTTTCAAAGTGAGGAGTGCTTCCAGTGAGTGCATTTTTGTTTAGGCTCCTAGCATTAAGCACCAGTACCTTGAGTTTATCTAGTGGATTTTGTTATGTTGGGAGGTTGGTTATCTTGACACTGCCTAAAAAAGGCACAGTAGGGGTGGCTAATGTCTTTGCCACTATCCAAAAGCCTATAAGAGACAGGTGCTGACAATCTCTGGCAAAGCGGCATGGCCTGTTGACCCCGTCTTCCCAGGCTTTCAGATATTGGATCTCTTTGGTTTGTTTGTATTTTGTCATCATCCTTGGAGAAGGTAGAATGCTGCTTAAGGCTAGACTTTTACCTGCCTATGACAAACAATCTGAGAGCTCAGTTATGTCTCTCTAAACATAGTCCTGTGAGGTACATCTCAAGTGATTCACCACCACATGGACTATGATGGAGTAATACCAGTACCTTTAGCTGAGTGACTTGAGTGCTTCTGTGACTTGACTGATTCTGGCACTTAACAGGAGCAACTTTAACCCACTCCTTACCCATTTCATGGGGAAAACATGATCAAAGTAAAAAATGAAAAGCAAACAAGAAATAAGCTCAAGATACATTGCTTAAAAGGATTACTGTACAGGTTATGGACCACACAATTGGCATTCTGTTTAGTTTACGGGTAAAGCCTGCAGAGATGACTGGATGGCTCCCAGTGTAATGAGCTTCTTAAAATAATGTAATCCTATCCTTTATTACAAATACTATCATATGCATTTCAATACCCGAGGCCTATACATTATCTAGTTAAGTATTCTCTACATGGCAACAACAGAAAGGCTTTCAATGTTGGCAATTCTTTAACAGTATGCTTATTAAAGCTTACTTGCTTCTTACAATCTCAGCCAGGCTTACCTGATGATGGTCATTAAAGTATTGCTACTTAAACACAGAGCAACAGGCACTTTGAATAATAAGCATAAATCAACAGTACAAAAAATATGACAGAAACCAGACCACTCTGCAAAAATCAAGGACAGATGAAAAGCCACTCTAGTACTTGTGTCTACCTTGGATGGGGGGGATACTCTGCACATTTACACTGCATAACTACTCCTTGCCTTGCTTCGACACATCCAGAGTCACTACATGGGGGAGTGGGGTGCAACACGTATGTCATAATTTGAAATGTCTCTGGCTGACTGTGATGGCCCTGACACATTTGTCATAACTCTCAACCTCAGAGCAAGAAATCTGGACAAAGCCATACAAAGAAGTGAGGCAAAGGCCCAAAAATAAGTACAATTTTTAAAATGTTGCTCTTATAAACTTAGAAAGATAATAAAATAGGTCTTGCATTAGTATGAATTTTCTGAAGGGTATGAAATCTGAAACTCAAATGTCTGTCATTATTTTCTAACTTCAGTCTTTAATGATTTGTCACTAATTTGCCAAAAAAAATGAACCAAAAATGTGATGTAAAAATATAAAATAGCCACACAATACAGCTGGGAGCCTGTCAAAGAAGGGACACTTTAATATTAGTACTGTTAACTTGAGTAGCTGACAAAATAAAAGAATCTACATGCATTTCTGAAATAAAAGTAATCTATAACTCTGATTATTACAGTTATTTCTTAATTGTAAACCCTCCATGTTTTCTTCCAAAATTGCTATTTTGAGGAGGGATTATTAGGGGAAGAGCAACATTTTGAGCCAAAATCAGGAACAGTTGAGAGGTTTGACTATGCCTAATTCTATAAAGCAATTTATTTGCATTAACCTCTCAACATGTTAATGCAATAAATCTGGACATGGCCAAATATATTGGGGGAACATATAAACAGTACTAAAAATTGCTCTTGTATAAACTGAGACAGTTGAACAACAGGTCTTACTTTAGCATGCATTTTTCTGAAGGTTATGAAGTCTGAAACTCAGTGTGTCATTTAGTGACTTAATTCCTAAATGATTTTGCCAGAAAAGAAAACCACAAATTTTATGAGGAACAAACCAAAAATAAGAAGCAAAAATCTATTCATTCTTTGAAAATCTGGACAGTTGGGAGGTATAGTTCAGCTGGGGCTGTCTGTTTGCCACCCTTCCCCCTCACAAAATCATGGAGCCTCCCCCTGCGGCCATTCCAATGATCCATTACGTGGCTATTTCACTCCATTTACCATAAACACTAATGTGCATACTGATTTACTTCTATGAGGATTTGGACTTTGTTTGAAAGTTTTATTTTGCATTTTACAGCACAAACACCAAGACATCTGCTAAACAAACTTAGCATTAAAACTTCTCTGCCCTTGAAACACATTCATTGAAACAGCATTGAAACCCACATTCAAAGAAAATACATTTTACCAGTGGCAGATAAAGATTAATTCTGGGCTGTTTTCAAATCATAGGCCCCTTGCATATGAAACATACATGTGCTCTTTGATACACCTTCCTATTGTTTTGAACATTTTTACAGTAAACAATGAAACAAAATGCATGCACCAATAATGGCAAAACTGCCCAGTTCAGAACATTTCCATCATAATTCTACTCAAACTTCTACAGTCCACCATTAACAGTAAATATACACAATTCTACAGTCCACCATTATCAGTAAATATGCACAATTCTACAGTCCACCATTATCAGTAAATATGCACAATCTCTGAAGAAGTAAAAAAGTCATCTAAATAATTACACATTAAATAAATCTGTAACTAATGAAGAGGTTGCTGCTAGCAAACACCTTTATATTTCATGGTTTAATCGAAAAATAAAGCGTCTGATGCCCCTGAGGAATAAATTGCCTATATTACATTAAAAATGATAAGCTAGTAATATTGCAATAGGAAATGGATGGCAAACTGATAACAAGCTCATATTTAGTATCCTAACTTTTTCAGTACGGCAGCATTCACCCCTTGTGGGAGTAGAACCAACAACCTTCTGCTTGGGCCATCCTTTCCCCTGATTCTGAGAGTCAGGTAATAGGGAGTGGCCCACACTGATGTTCCTGTAGGACAACCTACCCTCTCCTTATGCAAAGGACCCCATTCCTCCTTGGTGACTTGCCAAGCTCCACAAATGTGACTTTCCAAAGGAAGATTTAGCAGGTGCCTCATGACCTCACAGTCTGCTTAGGCTCATACTTTATGAGTGAGGCACCTCATGTTCCTGCTGGGTGTCACCAAAGTTGCAGTCCTGAGTTACCTCCCTACTCCCCAGGATAGGCAAACCAGCAGTGGACAGTCATGTCAGTCTTACTCAGCCAGCTTCCACAGATACCTGAGCTGGTAATTGAACTTAAATAGTCTACAACATAGTCAGAATTTTATTCTTCCTTGCCATGGAGACAACATCTCCAATAACTTCTGAGTTAACCATTACTGTCACTTCACTCTCAGAATTGCTTTCCTAAACAGTAAATGTCTGCTGAGTAATACTGGTTTGTATAACTGATGTGTTGCTGCGACTCCATGCTAGGTATTGAAGACAAATGGCTAAAACCAAGCTGCTCTTCACCCTTTCCAAATAAAAGGAATAGATTTTGAATAGGATTCAGAAGATGGGCACTCTTGATGAGTGTCTCCCCTTAATCCCCTGTCGAGCAGAGCCACAGAAGTGATCCCTGGGGTGAATTTCCTATTTCCCATCCAATCATCAAGATTTTTCTTGGAGTGCTAATGAAGAGCTCTGTTTGACATAGCTAGGTAGTCTGTTCCAGAGTATGGGAAGTCTCTGGGACAGGAATCTGTCCCTCCAGCATGTTCTATTTATTGTGGTGACAAGGTTTAGGTCCCTAGAGCATGTAGCTCAGAGGGATTGGGATTTCTTTAAGTGGAGCATGTCCAATAGCTCTGGGTTTTACATAGCTTTGTATGTTAGCCCGAGATCACCTCTGAGTAGGCGATATGCGACAGAGTACAGCTGGAGTTTTCTGAAACGGTCTGCATAGGGCATCTGTTTGAGGCCAGTAATCCTCTTTGTGAGGTATTTCTGTGGCCTTTCCAGTTGTTGTAGATGTCTTGTAAGGTACATACCAAAAGGGGCGTTGTACTCTATAATGGGTCTAATGAGTGATGAGTAGAGGGGAACAATGACCTCTTTTTTTCTGGATGAAAAATCTTTTGTGATGAGGTGAGCCACATAGAAGGATTTCCTTACCACTGTGGCAATGTGATTATCAAAGGAGAGACTACTGTCCACCTGTGTCTCAAGGTCTCATCACATTTTTGGCATTAAGTAGACTACCAGCTATGTGGTAGTTCATGGGTACAGAGTTTTTACCAAAGGGGATGATAATACACTTTTTGGCCTTGAGCTTCAGGCCATGGCTTGACACCAGGCATCTGTCTCAGTGAGGCCCTTTTGTAGTATGTCCAAATCATTAGGAGTTTTGATTATGGCTCCTAGTTTGCAGTCATCTGCAAACTTTGTTAGACAAAGACCTTCTGTGTTAGCCTGTACTTCAGAGATAGATACCAAACAGGAAAGGACCAGGGATTGAACCCTGTGGAACTCCACTTGTCACTGGTCTGAAGTCGGATTTGGAGTCTGCTACTTTCACATTGTGGGTTTTATCCGTGAGCCAGTTGGCAACCCATCTTGTGACATAGGGATTTATTCCTAGTTTAGTGAGCTTATCTATAATTCCAGAATGGGGGATGGTGTTGAAAGCCTTGGTGAGATCTAAATAAGCTGTGTGAACCACCTTACCCTCATCTATGGCTTTAGTGACTTCTTCAAAGAAGTCAATCAGGTTTAGGAGACATGATCTGCCTTTTACACATCCAAACTGGGTAGGGTCCAGAGTTTGGAGATTACCAATGTCTTTGTTTGAGTTCCATGATGATACATTCCATGGCCTTGCAGACCAGGCTCATCAGGTTAATGGGGTGGTAGTTTCCAGGGTCCGTAGTGGCTTCCCCTTTGTGGAGTGGGATAACCATCGTGGTGCATCATTCAGTGGGCACAAATTTATGAGGAAAGAGTTAAAAAGAGATGTATTTTTGGGGATGTATTGTTGGGATGTGGGCAGGGTCTTTCCTTGGTGTCTGGGTTAAGGAGAGAGGAGATGGCATTCCAGAATTATTTTGGGTTTAGATGGCTAAATTGAAATTAGGTGTAGCAGTTTTTTTAATCTTTATGAGCATGTTTTTTTTTAACTTGGTTATGGAACTGTTTAAAGAGCAAGAAGGAGCCTTAGTTTTTGGTTTTTCTGTCATACTTTAGGGTTTTGTCTCTGAGGTGCATAAGCTCTTTGGTGGGTTTGGTTAGCCATGAGGTAGGATTAGTTTTTATTTGTTTTATTTGCATTGGTGCTTGGTTATTTAGTGTATTTATGAAAGAATTATTGAACTAGTCAATGGTGTTCTATAATGGGAGTGTTTGTAGTATGTTCCAGTTTATTTTTTAAGGTGTCAGGGAAGAGTAGTGGGTTAAAGTTTGTTAGGTTGTGAGTTTGCTTATAGTGGTGTTGATGATGTAGGGTGATTGGTGACCAGTGGCTGTATGTGAGGAGGTGGTCATGTAGGGAATCAGGGAGGCTGCATGCCTCAGATATTTTGTTGGGGTATGTGACAAGTATTCAGTCCAGGATGGACCGAGAGGAATAGTCTTTGGATGGCCTGGTTGGGGAGTTTGAGTTGGGTGAAGTTAGTTAAATAGTTAAATTTTGCTGGTAGAGGGGTTGAAGATCAGATTTGTCCAGTTGATGTTTTTTTTTCCCAGGATGATTTGTTATGTTGGAAGAGATCCAAGCAAGTATATTTTCTAGTGTGGAAATGTTGTTTACTGGTGGGATGTAGAGGGCAATGAGACGGATATTTTTATAGTTTATTTTTAAGAAGACAATGGTTATTTCTGCATTGGTGAACTGGGGAATGTGGTTGGAGTATGGTATTATGGTGATGGAGTTTGCAAACATTATTGCAACTCCTCCTCCTTTTTTTCTGGATCTGTCAGATCTGATTATTTGGTAGCCAGGGTGGGGGTGGGTTGAGAATCTTTGATGCAAGGTTTAAGCCAGGTCTCAGTTAGAGCAATGATGTCAGGTTGATTATAGGAGAGCCTTGCATGGAAGTTGGGGATTTTTTTACAGAGACTTTGAGTATTTAGTGTTACTAAGCAAAGGGATTTGTGGGGGTTGGCATGATGAGGAGATATGGGATTATTGCTTGAGGTGTGGTGGATGTCACTAGATAAAGGCAAAGTGGAGAGATGCAGTATGTAGGTTGGGTGTTTTTGCTTGGATGTATATTTAGATCTAGTGATGTTAGAGGAGTTGTTAGTGGAGCAGTTGGGGGTAATGATGGTTCTGAGTATGTAGGGAAGGTTTTTTATTTTGTATTGATGGAGAGTATTTGTTTGCAGGAGATAGAGAGATGTGTTTGAAAATCTGGGAGGATTACTAATGGTAGCTATGTAGGTAGGGGGAAGAGGAGAGAAGGTAAAGGATGTGAGGGCAGTTAGGTGTAGTAATGTACAGAGAAGTAATAGGAATATTGTGGGGGTTATTAGGAGAATTGTATGTTGGATATATGTTAGTGTTGAGTAGGTATTGGAGGATTTTTGGAGGATGTTGAATGGGTTTAGTGGAGAGATGGAGTTCTTATATAGTTTGAAGATGGTCGCAGTAGGTTTTTAATTGGGAGGATTGACAGGGGAGCTTGTTAGTTGCTTGTTAGGTTGAGGAGGAGGAGTGAAGGAAATATGATTGGTGGAGTGGAGGAAATTTGGAAGGAGAATTGTGATAGGTGTTAGGAAGTGGGAGGGGTTTAGAGACTTTAAATATAGATGTATTGGGATGGGTGGGAATTTGGGGGTAGGGGAGTGAGCCCAGAGGGTGAATGGAGTGGGATGAACCTGGAATTTGTATTGCAGCATTAAAAAAAAATAGTTACCCAGAACGGAGCCAATCCTGTAAAACACTCAGATAAGCAAATATATGATATGAAATTATCTTACTTATGCTTTAACTCTCTTAACTGATAGCGTGTACTGGATATTGTAAGGTAGACCAGAGAAACTGGGAAAGTAGTTGCTTGGAGTATGGGGAAAGCTAGGGAGGAGGTAGGATTCCAGAGTCGGTCCAGTGGTGTGTAGTTAATTTCTTTTGGATGAAAGAGATTTCACTAAATTTTAAATTGTGCCTTATTTTAAGAAGGCTTTTGAGATGGCGTGAATTTGTTTAATTTGCTGTTCAAGAGAGAAGTTACCAATGTTTGATTCATCTGCATAGCCTACTACATTATAATTTCAGAATTTTATTTTCCTGGCAACATTCCAAACTCTTGCTTTTCTGTAAAGTTACATTAAATTGCAATACTCATAAAGTGAAAGATGTAAAAGACGGTTTAACCATCTGTAGCAATTGAGGGACATGGGGCACAACTATTAGCTGTTTATTCCTATTATGAATGAGTATATTTAAGTAAACGTATCAAAATGTCCAAACACCTTGAAAGTAAATTTTGAATGTATATGAGGTGGAGTACAATAACCACAGAGTCATCATAAGTGGTATCCAATTCTTACAATAGCATGTAAACCATAAAGATAATACCAAGTTCTGATTTAGATTGCTGTGGTAGATCCAGCTGTATTGTTATTGTTTGCACCGTGCAAATGTGTCTACTTTGTGTAATGATTTTTTGCTCGCTGATGAAAGGTGGTAATTGAGCAGCATGTTCACTTCCATAAGGTACAATTTATACACTAGGTGTAAATATGTATTTTGATTATTTGTACTGCTGATTGGATAGAGAGTTTATAAATATGCTATAAACTGAAGAATTATTTTTTTTATTCATACCTGTTATACAAGACACAGGTGGTTTAATTCTAGTTAATTGTATTCAACAGGTAGGAATGTTTGTAAATCTAAATTCAGTCATGTACATATGTGTAGACAGGGGGTATAGCATATTGCCTCTGTATCATATGCAAAGTAACACAATTATTGTATATAATGATGGTTAGTATTTACAGTACTACTAAATGAAGATAGTTACCAGTCTTCTGAGCTCTGTTTCCCTTCCTGTTCAAGAAGTCTTGTATCATGGTGTGTTGGGCTTGCTTTTGAGTAATGTTATATTTCATTTAAGGTAGGGACGTAGTACCAAAGAATGAAAAACCAAGTTGCATCTGTTTTCACAAAGGAGGATATTATAGCTGCTTTGTTTACTGATAAATTTGACTGCAAAGCTGGTTTATTGCTTTTCATTTACAGACTATCCCATGTGACATAGTAGAAAATAAAATGCTATTGATTTAGTACAGTATACTGTCATATTAGTAAGATGTTGATGGCAATCATAGGGCTATGACATTATATATTAGTGTAACATACTATGCTAGTTTATTACACTAGACTGAAAAACCTAAAAATTGTGTGACTTTTTCAGGTGACATTCTTTTTAGATATTGATCTAACTTTTTCAGCTCATTCTTTAAATATCGTCATGATGAGGTATTGTATAGTTTGTCTTTATACTAAAACAAATCTACTGTGCTGTAATTGTTAGAAAATGAAACGGATGTCTGTAGCTGGAATGCCCAGAGCAGTACCGAACAAGTGCCAGATCCTTCTTGCACCTTACAGAATGAAAGTCAATTCATCGGATGTCTGATAGAGGTGGTTTATTATGTAACTTGCAGTGAGCAGCAGAATGTTAGCTATGTACAGAGGAGGTAGATTGCTGAAATTGTCTCAAATGACAGTGCTGATGAACTGAATCAAATGAAAGCTTTTGTAATTCTGAAAATAACAAACTAAATAAACTTCTGAAGACTGAAATACGTTATTTTACAGCTCTGCCGCTCAGAACTAATCTTTCTCCTGTAACTGTAGAACTAAAACAAACTGTTCTTCTATTATTTTTGCAACTCAGAATTTCTAAACCTCTGAACTTCTAAACCTGCTTCTGTCTTTAAAGTATCAATCTTAATACTAAAATCCTATACATTTCCTATACAGTTTTGCACAAATTACTAACCCTTGTATCATCTAAATAATATATTATTGCAGGTGCCTGCCTCTGATCAGTCTGTTTTGTATCTCTGCAACACCTTAACAAAATATTCTAGGTCTGCATGTCTGTGTCAGTGTTTTGGCCTAAAAGTTATTTCACTAAGCTCATTTGTATCCTTCACTGAAATTGTATTTACCAAAGTTGCGTGTAAAATGTGAAACAGAAAATGATGCTATTGGCCTGCTTTAATATGGCTGTATTTCTAGACCTATGCAAAGAGAATACTGTATTTCTTTGTGTAAGATTTATTATGACAAAATATATTTATGATAAAATAATACCTTTTCCCACCATTAGCATTTGAACACAAATAAAATCATAGAATGAAATTTAATACTTTCCTTATAGCCATGCAGTGGTCTGAAAGCATAACTTGAAACTGAAATTCAGCTTGAAATATTTCATGTTGTGATGCCATTAATCTGCATAAATGCACATCTGCATTTGTACTATATTCATATCCTGACTCTAAAGAATACTTTTCTTTGGATAACTGAAATAAATATACATACATTCAATTAACATACTGTTCTTTTACTGAAAGATCTGTCAAGTTAAGTGCATTTAATTTTTATTTAAAGAAATCTTGAAAAAAAATAATAGAGTGGTCCACACCCTTATGGTCTTCACTTCTGGCTTTTCTATCGGTAATCCAGAAATCTTGATACTTGACTTGTCTGGTACAGCTCTTTCCATATTTGAAATAGAGTAGGCCTCAGTCTGCATTGTTTCAGTCACTGCTGAGGTACTGGAAAAGTCACACCAGTGTCCTTCATTGTCGACTGTCAGTCTATCAGTCTCTCATACAATGATTTGGCCTCCAGACCTCACCTAATACTCCTATGGCAAATATAATAGTTGTTCTTGAACCTTTAGTAAACTTTTAACTAGAACTGTTTAATCCTTTAAAAAGTTTGTGACAGACTTGTCTTTCTGATATACTATCTTTAAAAATACAAAAAAGTAGTTGTTAGGTTCTTAAAATAACAGCTGAAGCAACATTTGTAAGCCTATCTAGATGCCCATAGCATTATTTTCTGCTCTGATTTCAACTATCCTTTTAAACATAAGTTTGTTTATATATATATATATATATATATATATATATATATATATATATATATATATGTATGGGTCTAGGACATATGCTTGACTAGCATATGTCCAAATCACAAAACATTGAACACACATATGTGAAAGCGCTTAACATCGAAAAGCGCTTCCGTGTATGTGTAGTTCAAAAAAAAAATCTACGTTTCTGCAGGGGGGCTTTGCCCCTCCCTGCACCCCCTACACACTCCCTACTTTAATATTCTCACTTTGAAATCGCACTGCAGTGGGGAAAAAGGATTTTTTTCTTACCCATACTGTAGTCCGATCTACGAAACAGGCACACATACACGGAAGCGCTTTTCGATGTTAAGCACTTTTGTGTATGTGTGTTCGATGTTTTGTGATTCAGACGTATGCTAGTCGAGCATGTGTCCAGATCCCATATAGATATATATATATATATATATATATATATATATATATATATATATATATATATATATATATACAGTGCTCCTGCCTGAAATAAACATTCTTGTGCGTCTGTAGTCAACTTTAGAATGTGCTATAATGAAACAGAAAGGCTGTAACTTTATTACTGAATCAAACGAAAAACTCAGTCGCATTTTTCTCCCTTTCATTGCTTTAACTTGAATGAAGGAAAAATCTGACACTAATAATTCTTCAGCATTTTTTTCTTGCATTTCTGCACTTTTATTAAATCAGTCTTAATTGCTGAATTTTTTCGTGTTGTCTCTAATTACTTTACTTCATGAGTTTCAAACCATAACTTCTACAAAATTTCTCCATTCAAAGTACAGTCATCTCTGTCCACTGCCTAAAAATGTTCCTGTTCTTTCAGCTGACATCATTTTACTCTTTCAGTACTACAGCATACTGTAAGAGTTTCCTGTCACAATCTACAAATATCCTTGTAGCCCAAATCACCAGATACAGTAAGATATTTTACTGCATAAAAATTATCATTATTAATCTTTAACTAAGCTTTATTATAGATTTTATAGCATGCAGTACTGTCTTCAGTTCAACATACTGGACTGACCTGTAGTCTGATAATTTAATCATATTAACCTGTGCCTCTGGTAAGCTGCAAATCTTGCATGAAATGTATATTGAGCCATTTACATATCCGCATTTACTACTAAAACCAGGGGTGTAGCCATAAATTTCCATTTTGTACTTTTTTACTGCCTCCTAACTGACCTGGAATTTTAAACAATGGGTACATCTTTCAAAGTGTTGCCTCACCAGCAGTTACTAAATTTACCCATCACATTTCAATGCTTCCCCTCTAAGACTATTTGTAAGCAAGTTATATACCTGCTGTCAGAGGCATTAATTAAGACAACTGTAGACATAATATGGAATGAAAAAGCTACAGTGTTTCTGAGTGATGCAAATAAAAAATGTACTCTGTAGCATACAAAGTATATGCCTAGCTACAACCCTGGATAGAATTGAACTGATCTGATTTTTGGAGCTTTACTTGTCTGTCCTTTACAGTTATATGAAGTTTACTCATACAGTAAATTACATTGCCTTCCTTTCTTACATGAGATATAAACCTGTGATTGCACTGAGAAATAATATTCATACTGCACTCTTTTGTTCCATGGGATCTGAACCCTTGACATACTGTCAGTTTTGATAATGTAATGTTGTGTCTTTCGGCTTTTCCCGGTTAGGGGTCACCACAGCGAAACTCGAATCCGTTAATGATTGGCAGTAGATTTTTACGTGCCGCAACAATAGCAAAAAAAATCATCTGCCAGATCTTTAACTATAAACCATTTATTCCACAGATTTAACTTGACTATCATGTCTGGTGTACGGTGAATAATGTGCCTATATCTCATCTTTATTCCTTACTGGCCATAACGGTAAATTGAAAGTATTGTATCTATTTCCTTTGCAGTCCTTTTCTTTCCATTCTGTAATACATTTATGAAAGTCTTCTATTGTTTCTCTGAGAATGCAATACAATTTTTGGAAATGTGGTTTGTTGTGTTCTGCCTGCACACTTCTACTGTGGCAACTGAACCAAAATCTATTTTGTTTTTTGCCCATGAATCTGTGTCTTCCTGCAGTAACTGATTTTGAACAGCTACAAACATCTAGTTCATTTTCTAACAATTTATTCTGACAAAAGTATATTTATGTGAGACCTTATCTTACAGTATTTCCTTTTTATACCTTTGCACATGAAAGTTATAAAATTATGATGGGGAGAATTTCTGGTTTGCTGTGAAATTTGATTCCATGTGATCTAGTTCTCCAAAAGTGACTAGCATACCATTGACAATTCTGGAAAAACAAAAATGATTTCTGGTATATCTTTTCATTGGTAAGTTTATGCTAAATGGGAGTAGTATTGTTTAGCTGACGTTATGCTGTTAACATTAGGAGGTACTGGACTAGATCCCAAAACAGTGGTCCTACTATCATTACGTTTTTTGTGCACAGCCATCAAAACTTCAAGAATAAGATGATATGGAGGGTTAATGCACTAAGCTTGTTAAGGTATAGATAGTCCACAACATGCTCACATATAATTAAATAGCATCAATGACATAACAGTGAAGGAGTTGAAATGTATTCAAAAATAGAACAAACCAACCATCAGAAAGTACTCTGTAAGCTACTCTTTAATCCGCAGTTAAGCTCTTTCATCTGAAATTCACAAGAACTTCAAAAGAACTAAGCAAGCAGTAAGTCATTCCCCTAATGTTTATGTTTTAAAATCATGTGACATAACTGGTATGAGAAAACATAAATGCATTATCATAAATATGTGAATTAAAACTATAAAAAATGCAAAATATGAAATAGTAACTGATTCAAAAAGATTTCCTTACAGAAAATTATAATTAGACAGTCCTTCATCTGAAAACAATGTTAATGGAAATATAGTCATTAAGCACTGGTAATTTCCATGCATTTAAATGTACATTCCAAATAAGTTCCCTACATTCAAAAAGACCCACCCATGCACTTTTCCTATTAGATGGTATAATTTGTTCCAAAATGACAAAATACATTTTTAAACTATTACTTAAAATTATATTTTTACAAAGAGCAAAAATTCTCCGTTTTTTAATCATGTTCTTTAATTCATTGACTCCCGGGTTGTAGCCTAGTTGCATAAATATACTTATTTTATTGGATGCATCTTTTCCAGTATTGACAGTCAGTTACATTCTTCCTACTAGTCAAAATGGTTGTATATTGTATATCCACCCTTTACAATTTCCTCTTCTATCCTTCTTGGCAGTTGTTCTGAATACTCCCTCTCCTTAAAAATATTTTTGATATAACTATTTCATTTAAAAAGCTATCATTGTCTGATGTTATGTAGAAACCATTACCATATGTGCTTTCATGGAGCTTGTATTACTAAAACAATTTATGTTTTTTGAAGGGAAATATTTTCACCAGAATAGAAGCTCATAGTGAATGCCTCTGCAGCCCTAATATATGGAAATGTGGTTATATTATGGAGGTAAACAAAATTGTACTCAATTTCTAATCTAAGGGTTTTGTTACAGTTTATCTCCAGTTTTATGTACATTTTTGTAGTTGTACATGTGTGGAAAGTGAACTTGAATGTTTAAAATTTTAAATGTTACTACTGACTTTTTAAAATTTAGAATGGACTATTCTAAGCAATCAATTTTTTATATTAAAATTTATAAGAATTTGAATTAAAACACAAGTTTATACAAAGCCAACTTTTTCAAATAATTATTTCACTTTTTCCTGTTGTTACCAACTATATCAAAAGAAGGGACTTGTGAAAGTTGAAGTCACTCAGGACTGTAGTGTTCTGTTCAGTGCAGAGTGACTCCAATACATTTAGATATATGATACGGATGTCCACATGCACTAACTCCCAGAAGCATTAGCAGAGCTCCATATAAAAGTGAGATAGGATGCCAAAAGCTTCAGCACATTCTTACTGCAGAAGTGCTGTGCCTATGCAGGCTTCAAGTAACTGATGGTCTGCTAGTGATACTTCAAGATTAGGCAGGTAAGTTCCCTGCTGGGGAAACATTCCACAACTTTTTTTCCTGAGGAAAACGTATGTTTTTTTTTTTTTTTCCCTGTAGTTTTACCTAGGAAACTTTTATATTTAGGACTGTTGCAACTTGTCAGGGGATTTTTACTTTATGAATACTTGTGCGAATAAGTTGTATAAAAGTCTATTATTTGACATTAATTTCTACATTTTTATGTAGGTTATGTGTATTAGGGACAATAATTTGTACTTTTGGGATCTGCCAGTGTCTTTCTTCCTCAAAATCACCTCTGAGGTATTATACATTTTACTGACTCTCTCACGCTCTACTATCTCTCTTCAGTGCTTCTTTATTGGCTGAATCCATTCAGCAGTTAGTGGTCATCTCATTTCTTCCTTTCCCCATCCACAACAAAGAATAAAGTTGTCAGGGAGTCTTTTGGGGTTAGGCCAGCTACTATTTTGCCTCAGCTGACAATGAGTGACTCGGCTATCTGTATTTGGTTCCTCGGACCACTCATCCTTTTTCCTAGTACCTCTGGTGTAACATCTACAGCTACTAATGACGGGCAAGAGGAGTAGAACTGTCCTCCATGGGCAAGGAAGAACAACTCTTGCCTGTCTCAGGGAAAGGGGAAGGTTTGACTCGTAGAAGTGAAAAGGAGCCTAAGCTCCAGGGTAGTGTGACTGTTTTTTGCTCAGTCCTTTTCCAGAGAGTTTCCCAAGAAAAGAAAACAAAAGGTGAAAAATTTGGCTGTTCTTGTTTCTTTTTCAGAGAGGACATATTTTCTGGGATGTAATAGGAAGTTAATTTGTTCATTTATTTTATCTGTTTCCTTTGTAGGAAAGAAAAGAAAAATAATTCGGTTGCTTTTTTACTCTGATTGTTAAGTTAGAACTGCAGGGATTGGAGGATAATGTTAAACTTCATGATTGTCTTCACAAGAAGAAGATTCTGATTCTGGGGTTGGTTTAAATTTTTCTACAGAAGACCTTTCTTTTGCTGAAACATTTATTTAAAATGAAAGAGGTTTTCCAGTGAGATCATAAAATAATTTTTCTTTCCCAGCAAATGTATGATGATTTGTTACAGATGAATATTCCTACAGTTTATTTGCTTTGTAGAATGCTTTACTCACAGCTTGTAGTTTATCTGACAGTCAACCTCCTGCCCCTAGGAAGTTTGTTAAGGTATAGAGGGTAACTCAGACTCGCAAATACTTGTTTTCTTATCCTAAAAAATACCCTGCAATGATTTTCCTTTCCAAAACTGCTGCTTCTTGACAAATTGCTTTTAGTAATCCCATTCCCTCTGCCAAGGATAGAACATCTTTTTACAAATTTGGGAAGCAAGTGTATTCTTCTGCCAATTTAACTTTCAGAATTTTAAACTGCCATGCTCACATGTTAAAGTTCTTAATTCTTTTTGAGAACATGAAAAAGTTAGGTGTTATATTTCCCTCTTCTGGTGTAAAAACATATTCAGTGCCTCTTCTGTATCTGCTTCTCATGTGATTAAACACTCCTTAATTTATGCCTATGACTTAGCTGATTTATTTCCTGGGCTGCTGGTTCTGGGTCAATCAAGAGAGTATTTGCTTAGTTACATTCTTAAAATCCTTCCAAAGATGTTAAAATTTAAATTTTAAATTCTCCCCTGGATAAGTGAGTTCTCTTTGGCCCTTCTACTTTTGAGGTGCTTAAGAGGTTTGGAGGGAGGGGAAGGTTGAGTCAAGGAGTGACCCAAGCCTTCCAACCTTCCTTTATTAAGACAAATGCAAATTTTTCTTCCACTTCAGCTCCCTCCTTCAAAAGGAATTCAGCCAACAAGGTGCCAGCAAATAAGATATTAAAATCAATGGCAATGAGACTCCAAAAAGAAATGGAAAACCTCTCAAAATCAAGGCTAGTCCAAAAAGTCAGAATGATTACTTGCTTTTTTGCCCCCCCCCCCCCCCCCCCCATCATGGCAATCTCTCCTCCTCTCTGAATTTTGTTTTTATTTGTGGCACCAGATTGTTTCAGTCAATTGGTTTCTAAAAGTCATTCAACAGGGGTACATTTGGCAGTGGAAGTTCTTTCCTCCTTTCTGTGGGATTCCTCTTGCCCAGTAAACCAAATGTCCTTGTTTCCTCCAGTGTGGGAACAAATTTTATCTCAGGGAGTCAGAATCAGTGTCTGTCTGCCAGCCAGATTGACAGAATATTTTATTGAAGGATTTTTTTTGATGCCTAAGTAAAAAGGGACCTGGGGGCTTGGGCTAGGCCTTTCCTTTCTCACTCTTTTTGTCAAGGTTCCAAAGTTCAAAATTTGATCCCTTCAGACCCTTTTACCTCTTGTCTCTTTACTAGCTTTCATGGAAAAACTAAACTTGAAGGATGCCTCCCATCACATTCCCATTAGCTAGCACTTCAGACATTTGTGAAGATTTTCTGTTTCTGACTTGCTTAATCAGTTCTCTGTCTCATCATTTGAAATATATATACTGCTCCAAGGGTATTTACAACATATCTGTCAAAAGTAATTGTATATTGCAGACTTCAAGACATTAACATTTTCCATATATGGATGGTTGTTTTATATCTGCTGATTCTCCAGACTTTTACCAGTTGTCAAGAGTCCTTAACAAGTGCTTGGGATCTTCTACTCAGATTAGGTGTTCAAATGAACTTACAGAAATTTTCTATCATCTCTTCTTACAGAGTAGATTTCCTGGGATGCTTGTCACATTCTTCCCTGGGAAGAGCCTTCCTTTCTCCAGACCTGGTACAGATGTTCAGAAAGTTCTTCTTGAGTTTTTTCAATCAAAACCAGGTATCTGCTAGGGAACTTCTCAGCATTCTGAGGTACATGGCTTATATGATTCTTATGATTCTTTCGGCCAGACTTTGTGAAAAAAAATCATGGGTACCTTATGTCACTCTGGACTCAGCATCTGCATCCTTTATCTTTTCAGATTGCTATATTGAGGTTTGTACACAGGGCAATTTTTTTATGGTAGTTAGACCAGTTCTCACAGAATCCAGGTCTCCGTCTTCTATTCTCACTTCCACCTTCACTAGAGTATGTCACAAAAGATGTTTTGGACCTTGTATAGGAAGCAGTTTTCAAAGGTGTGAAAATGCAATGTCTTTGGAACAAACATGACAGACAGAAGCACAAAAAATGTCAGAGATGATGGCAGTGTTAAATGCTTTGAATCCTCTAAATCATCTCTGGTCTCCAGGATCCCTGCAAGTTTTCACAGATACCATCACACTGATGTAATGGTACATAAAAAAAACAGGAGGGAACCAGATTTTATACCCTTTGTAGACTTGTTAAGATAGCATGGGAAGTAACAACTCAGCTCAGTTCAGCTCTTCAGGCATTCCATCAGAGCAAAACATTGTAGCAGACAAGTTAAGTAGGACCAGGACAGACCATTATGAATGAAATCTTTACCCTAGACTCTTTCAGAAATTGATCCAGTTGTGAGAAACACCTCAAGTTTATCTGTTTGCCTCCTATCAGAACAGACAATGAAAGAAATTCAGCTCCAGGAATCATTGTAAACAAGCCTTGGAAGACAGATGCATTTTCATTCCCATGAACTATAATGTTCTTTTATGCTTTTCTATCCTTTTCACTGATATCCAAAATTCTTCTAATGATCAAGAAAGACACTCTAAAGATTGTGATGCTGACTCCTTTTGGCCCAAGAAACAGTAGTTCTCCCTTCTTCTGAAACTGTCCAAGGGAAATGACCACAAATTTCCCCACAGACTGGATTTGCTGACAAAATACAGTGGTTGTTTGATATACCACAACCTGAAAACTCTTCACGATAACCTTTTGACATCCTTTAGGTACTTTTTTATGAAGATATGCAGTAGATATTGAATGAGGTTGAAAAAAACTTGCTGCTGGGAAGTATTTATTGAAGTGGAAAACATTTTCTAGTTTGTGCCATTCCAAGACCCTTTTTAAGGCCTAGGTCCCTCTAGTTCTTCATCATCTGTGAGAATTATTGCCTTTTGTCCTTTTTTGCTCCTCTGTCAAGGTTTATTCATCGGCCATTTCAGCTTGTCTGCTCTTGCTCCCACCACCTTCCAACCTGTTTTCAAGCCAAGCAATTTCTGAAAGAGCTTTCATATATCTGTCCACCTAGGAAATAGCTGGCTCTTCTTGGGATCTTAGCATTGTGCTTCTTAACATTGAAGACTGTTTGCCATATTACTCTGACTTCTACTGGAAGACTATATGCATTACAAGCTATTATGGTAAGTCAATCCTACCTCATATTCTACAAGGACAGGGTTTCTTTAGGAACTAATCCTTTTTTTTTAATCTAAAATGGTCTCAAGTTTACCTTGTCCCAGTCTATTAATTTCACTGTCTTTTTTTTTTCTTGAGCTCAAAAAAAATCATACCCTGGATGTTAGCAGGCCATTGAGATACTGCCTAGACAAAACTTAGTTCTTCAAGAAAGCTGATAAGTAGGAAATGATGCCAGATAAGATGGACATTACTGAGAAATAAGGACCACCCAGGGTTGTTATACATCTGATGCCACGTGTGTTGGACCTCTCTGCTTAAAGGAAGATCCTTTGTTTTCTTGTAATGCCAATCCTGCAGAGCATTGTTAAATTAATCTCTCTGCTTGTGTTTCAGTTTTATTACCTTAAGCTTAGTCATGGATATTTTGTTTCTTTTTTAAGTAGCCCCTTTCCCTGCATATTTATATTGCAATATTTTGCATATTGTCATTTTAGAAGTTGTTATGTAATGGAATATGAATATTTATATTTGTTTACAGACTTGCATGAATGTGTGTCTGAGTGTTTGTTTATTAGTGTAAGCAGGTGTGCAAGAAGCCTACAGAAAGAGTCATAGTTGGCTCATCTAGTACCTGGACTTTGGATAACTGTAAATTACTAATTGATACCTTTGTACCAATCCACTTCCTAGAGCAGATAAATGCCTCATTAGCTGTCCACCAAAGATAAAGTAAAGAAAAGCACTTTGCTTTACACAGTAGCAAGTTGATTGGTACATTGTTAAATGTGTACCAATCTGCTTTCTACTTCCTAAGCCAATCCAAGTCTCCTCAGAAATAAAAAATCACTTTGATTTATACTGCAGCAAGCCAACTGGTGCATTTGTACCAATCTGCTGTGCTTCCTGCAGGAACCACACCCCATCACCTCCTCAAAGGGGGAGCCAACACAGACCCCGGAAACTACCGCCCCATTAGCCTAATAAGCCTGGTCTGCAAGGATATGGAGCGTATCATCATGGAACTTATAAACAGTGACATTGGTAATCTCCAAACTCAGGACCCCACCCAGTTTGGGTTTGTAAAAGGCAGATCATGTCTTCTAAACCTGTTAGACTTCTTTGAAGCAGTCACCAAAGCCGCAGATGAGGATAAGGTGGTTGACACAGCCTATCTAGATCTCGCCAAGGCTTTCGACATCATCCCCCAGCCTGGAATTATAGATAAACTCACTAAACTAGGTATAAATCTCTATATCACAACATGGGTTACCAACTGGTTCACTGACAGAACCCACACTGTGAAAGTAGCAGACTCCAAATCCTACTTCAGACCAGTGACAAGTGGAGTACCACGGGGTTCAGTCCTGGGTCCTCTCCTGTTTGGTATCTACTTCTCTGAAGTACAGGCCAACACAGAAGGTCTTTGGCTAATGAAGTTCGCAGATGACTGCATACTAGGAGCCATAATCAAAACTCCAAAAGATGTGGACATCCTACAAAAGGGCCTCACTGAGACAGATGCCTGGTGTCAAAGCCATGGCCTCAAGCTCAATGCCAAAAAGTGCATTGTCATCCCTTTTGGTAAAAACTCAGTACCCATGAACTACCATATAGGTGGTAGTCTACTTAACACTGAAAGTGTGATAAGAGACCTTGGGACACAGGTGGACAGTAGTCTCTCCTTTGATACTCCCATCACCACAGTGGTCAGGAAATCCTTCTACATGGCTCACCTCATCACAAAAGGTTTCTCATCCAGGAAAAAAGAGGTCATTATTCCCCACTACTCGTCACTCATTAGACCCATTATAGAGTACAACGCCCCTTTTGGTATGTACCTCACAAGACATCTACAACAACTGGAAAGGCCACAGAAATACCTCACAAAGAGGATTACCGGCCTCAAAGAGATGCCCTATGTAGACCGTCTAAAAAAACTGCAGCTTTACTCAGTTGCATATCACCTACTCAGAGGCAATCTCTACCTAACACACAAAGCTATGTCAAACCCAGAGCTTTTAGACATGCTCCACTTAAAGAAATCCCAATCCCTATGAGCTACACGCTCTAGGGACCTAAACCTTGTCACCACAATAAACAGAACATGCTGGAGGGATAGATTTCTGTCCCAGAGACTTCCCATACTCTGGAACAAACTACATATCTATATCAAACAAAGCTCCTCATTAGCACTCTTCAAGAAAAATCTTGATGATTGGATGGGAGATAGGAAATTCACCCCGGGGATCACTTCTGTGGCTCTGCTCGACAGTGGCACAGGAAAATAATTTTCTTGGGTGGCAAAAGCCAGGGTACATTTGGCTAGGCTTATATAGGCCCTAGGGCCAATAGCCTAGTACCTACCTATGAACCTATAAGTGAAGATCACAAAAAAAAATGCTGGTACCAAAAATTATGAAGTTCACTTCTGCCCTATTCAATTGTGCCCTGTAACACTTTGCACCCCCTTCATCCTACACTTGCTAAGGTACTGCTTCCAGATTAATTAGGCATTTACTCCTCTCACGGATGGAATTATTAGTGTTGAGACTATGTTCGTTATCTATGAATGTAAAGCAGTAATCAGTTTGTTTTAGCAGACTAGTAGGTTAGCAACACAAGTGGTTAGATTAGTAAAGTAAATGCAACAGAGGGTGCATGCAAATATTGTAGAATACACAAAATACAAGGAAGGTGCTCCACTGAATGGTAATCTTATCCCAGATATTCCACATTTTAAAAATAACATAGAAAAGCATTAATACATTTAGGTTTTGCACTGTGTACTAAGCAGGCAAGAAGACAAGGACATAGGGTAACTCAAGCATTATCAGTTTAAGGGGAGAAAATTCCCATTTTGATCCATTTATTATACCTTCAGAGCCTACTGTCATACTTACTAGGAATTTCTCATCTCATTTGTACTCATTTTTGGTTATTTCTATCCTATGATCCACTTTACAAACACTAAACACTTTTAACTGCACTGAAGTAATGTTATTCACAGTGTGTGTGTGTGTGTGTGTGTGTGTGTGTGTGTGTGTGTGTGTTGTGTGTGTGCATGCGTGTGTATGATCGCCTGTTGTTTTGCATATTAAATCTGATTCTCTCACTAACTCCCTCTTTCTCTGATAATTAATACTACATAGTGATTTTGTTCTATGCTAATGAGTTCATAGGTTTATAGGTGTGTACTAGGCTAATGGCCCTGGAGCCTCTACAAGCCTAGTCCATAGGATTACCCTGGCATTGTGCCACCTGACCTTAGTTCCCAGTGTCTCTGTTGAGTAGAGCCACTGGAGTGATCCTCTGGGTGAATTTTCTATTTCCCATCCACTCACAAAGATTTATCTTGACGAGGGCCAGTGAGGTGCTCTGTTTGACATGTATGGGATGTTTATTCCATAGCATGGACAGTGTCTGGGTTATAATCCTGTCCCTCCAGTGCATTCTGTTGATTGTGTTAATGAGGTTGAGGTCTCTAGAGCGTGTGGTGTGGAGGTACTGGGATTTCTTTAGATGTAGCATTTTTAACCGAGCTGGGTCAGACGTGGCTTTATAGTCAAGCAGAGATTACCTCTAAGTAGGCGATATGAGACAGAGAATAGTTGGAGTTTTTTGAGTCTGTCCATATAGGGCAAGTGTTTAAGGCCTAGGAGCCTCTTTGTGAGGTATTTTTGTGGCCTCTCCAGTTGTTGCAGGTGTCTAGTGAGGTACATGCCAAATTGGGCATTGTATTTGATGATTGGCCTAATGAGGGAAGAGTAAAGGGAGACAATGTCCTTTATCTTCCTGGATGCAAAATCCTTAATAATGAGATGTGCCACATAAAAGGACTTTCTGACCGCAGTGGTGGTAAAAAGAGAGGTTGCTGTCAACCTGTGTTCCCAGATCTCTTATAACACCTTCTGTGTTCAGTGGACTACCAGCAATGTGGTAATTCATGGGAACCGGGTTTTTTCCCAAAGGGGATGACACGTTTCTGGCATTGAGCTTAAGGCCATGGTTCTGACACCAGTTGGTCTCAGTGAGGCCTTTCTGTAGGATGTCAACATTGCTTGCGGAGTTAATAATAGCTCCCAAATTGCAATCGTCTTTGAGCTTTGTCAGCCAGAGTCCCTTCGTGTTGGCCTGGACTTCAGAGAAGTAGATACCAAACAGGTCGGCAGTCTGACTTGAGTCAGCTACTTTCACACTGTGGGTTCTGTCTGTGAGCCAGTTTGCAACCCAGTGATAGGGGTTGAAGCCTAACTTAGTGAGTTTTTTTATGATTCCTGAGTGGGGAATGGTATCAAAGGCCTTGGCCAGCTCAAGGAAGGCTGTATGAACCACCTTGCCTTCATCCACAGCTCTGGTGACTAACTCAAAGAAGTCGATCAAGTTGAGCAGGCATGATCTACCCCTCACAAAACCAAATTTTGTGGGATCCAGAGTTTGGAGATTCCCTATATCCTTGTTTATTAGGTCCATGATGATGCATGCCATAGTTTTTGCATATCAGACACATCAGGCTAATGGGGCGATAGTTCCCAGGGTCTGTAGTCACTCCTCCTTTCTGGAGTGGAGTGACTATAGCAGTGCACCATTCGGTAGGGACAAAGCCTGATGTGAGGCTGTGATTGAATAGGGCACACAGGTGAGGTGCTAGTTCACTCTGTAGTTCATGTAGAACACAGCCATGGATATTGCCAGGTCCCATAAAAGCTGCATTCTTGGCCTTGGACAGTGCTGTTTTAACCTGTGCAGCATTAATGCTGGGTGTCTGGCAATCTGTTGGTATTAAAGAAAACAAATTGAGAAAACTGACTGAAGGTCCACAGAGTACAAAAAAATCTTTAGCGAACAAACCAATGTAGACCACCACAATCCTTCGATAAAACACTAATTTAATATGACAAGGCAAAATTCAACAAGCAGTTTTTAACACAGATAAGCGCTTTCGGGCTCTGCCCTACTTCAGATGAAATAAAAACAATCTTAGTCGCATTTAAATACCTAATTCAAAACAGTTTCCAACCAATCAAAATTTATACTGCACCCTCCTATCTTTGAGGGCGGGTTTCATAGGAACAAATTCATTTAGTCCTGCTTTTTATTTCATCTGAAGAAGGGCAGAGCCCGAAAGCGCTTATCTGTGTTAAAAACTGCTTGTTGAATTTTGCCTTGTCATATTAAATTAGTGTTTTATCGAAGGATTGTGGTGGTCTACATTGGTTTGTTCGCTAAACATCTGTTGGTATTGTGATTGGTCCTTTGGTGGGGGAGAAAGGGGTAAAGTTTGCACTGAATCTGTCAGCCAGTATATTGGCAAGATCTGTTGGCTCAATATAGGAGGTACCATTGTGCAGTAGCTCAGAGCAAATCTGGGTATTGCTGTGGAGATTCTTTACATAACTATAGAAAGCCTTGTGGCTGCTTTACTATCTGCTGCAATTCTGTTTTCATGGCTAGCTTTAGATGATTTGATGAGGGATCTCAACTTTTTGTTGAGGCTGATAAGGGAGTTTTTCCAGTCTTGGGACTTCAACTTATTCGGCATCAGTTTCCTCCTTCTGTTGTAGAGTTTTTGTATGGCAGGGGACCACCAGATTGGCTTCCTTTTTTGGGGGAGAGTGTCTTGGTTCTATTGTGTATGGCAAGATCCATGCATTTGTGTACGTGTTTGTACAGTGCATTGTTGTATGATTTTCCAGTCATGCAACTCTTCTCCATTTGCATGGGTGCCGTGAAGTTAGCTACCTCTGTTTTTAGGAGCCCAAAGATAGCTTTGGAAATTTTTTTCAGGGTGGTTACCTTTGCGGGGGTGGGGTGGGTGGGAGGGATGTGGATTTCCAAGGTGATTAGTTTGTGGTCGGATCTAACCAGGGAGGAGTTGACTATTGGTATAGAGCAACAGTCACCCATGTTAGTAAAGACCAGGTCAAGGATGTTGCTACCTCTAGTGGCAATAAGAACATGCTGGTCCAGGGGATTGGAATTAATGGAATTAATGAATTTCAGGAAACATTGGGCAAGTGTATTGGTACATGAGTAGTTTTCCCAGTTAATGGAAGGATAGCTGAATTTGTCCAGTATGAGAGTGTTAGGTTGGACTCTAATATTTTCCAGGGTGCTTAGGAATGTAGAGTGTGAGTCTTGGGACATGGTTGGGGACCTATAGCAGGCTACGACCTAAATCTCTGTCTCACCCAATGTTAGCTACACCTGACATATCTCTTATGCATTATGTAGGGCTACCAGTCTGGAGGTGTGCACATCCTTTATGAATATGGAAACACCACTGTCTTTGGAGCTTCGGTCCACATTCTGAGGCTAAAGGTGTGGAATGAGTTATAGCCTGGTAGTGCAAGGGTGCTTTCTGCTGCCTTGAACCAGGTCTCTGTTACAGCATAAATGTCGATGTTCTCCATTTTAAGGAGTGCTTCAAACGAGTGCATTTTGAGATTTAGACTTCTAGCATTGAGCAGCATGGCCATCAGATTGCATTTGATGGTAGCTGTTATGGTGGTAATTTGGTCTTTGGAACACTGTCTAAAAAGGCACTATAGGGGTAGCAAGAACCTTGGCCAGTATCCCAAAGCCCATGGGTGACAGATGCAGGCCATCTCTGGCAAAGCATAAAAGTCTGTCAATCATGTCATTCCAGGCAGACAGATACTGGATCCCCTTAGAATGGCACCAGAAACTTAGCCAATTGTTGAAGTCAATCATTTTCTGCTTGTACTCTGGTATCATTCTGGGTGATGGTAGGATGCTGCTCAGGGCTAGGGTCATACCCGCCTGGGCTACATAATCTGAGAGCTCCTCCATGTCTCTTTTCATGTAGTCCAGGGAGGTACATCTCAGGTCACTCACACCCACATGTAGAATGACAGAGTCATATTTGTACCTGTTGCTGTGGGACCTGAGTGCATGTGTTATGTGGCGGATCCTGGCACCTGACAGGAGGCTGTTACTTTCTCCTTATTCAACCTAGTAAGTGGGACATCAATGTGCCTCACTATTGATTCAACTATGACTAGTGTGGTAGGCATACTGTTTTGCCTTAGAGGCTTTGGTTGAGTGGCACACTGTTTAGGAGTTATGTGAAACATGATTAGTATTGTATTGTGGTGTTCGAGTGTGTTTCTGCCTTGGAGGTCTCTGCAGTTTGGTTTGATTTTTATTAAGAGCCTCCATGAAGGTGTGTGTGTGTGTTTTTATGTGAAGGCAGTGCTGGTGTGTGTTCTGGAGGGCTATGTGTTCCATGCGGTGTGGTGCAAGTGTTGATCTTCTCCTCTTGACCAGCTATTCCGGTCTTGGCTGGAGAGTGCTTGGCTTCCAATTTGGATATATAAGTGCATCTCTCGCAAGTGTGAGTGTTGGGAGGTAAGAAGAGAGGCTTGTCAGTGTACATGAGGCAGTTGATATATTGCTCGAGGATGCCCAAGTTCACCAGATTAATAGGATAAAGCACAGAGAACTGACTTTTAGACATGTCTGGAGAGGTGAGCATTAATAATAAGTACTGGATCTGTTTCCTTGTAGAACGTATAGTGCTGGTAGCGCTTTTGTGTGCTACAATAATTGCTACAAGAAGTCTGGTAAAGTGCTAGACTAATAAGCTAGTAAAAGTGCAGGAGAGGAGAGAACTAGCAGATCTAAGGGAGAAATTGAAGAGCAAAATTTAGAACTGCTCAGAAGCTCACAAACAGTCCTGGGTACAACAAATCTGTATCTGGACTAGACTAGCTACAGGAAAGATGGGAAACAATCGCAAATGTGGGCTTTTAAACCAGAAAGTTGAAAGAGATGGAAAAACTGACCAAACGGCCAATAAACTACAATTTCTGGGCCAGAAACCACTCTTGTGGTAGATAGGCTACCTAGTGCTTACCACTCCTAGTAATAAGCTAGAAGGCTTCCCTCCAACACAGAAAGGTTTGGGGGCTCAGAAGCTTACAAACAGTCCTGGCTACAGCAAATATGTATCTGGATAGACTAGTTACAGGAAAGGCAGGAAACAAGCTTAGAATTTTTTTTATAGAAAAGCAGCTAAAACAGCACTAAAAACAATTCAAGGGCAGTGCAAGCTAGCACACGAGTATGTAGGAATATTAAAGCAAATACAGTTTAAATAAATGCAATTTATTCAAACTGTATTCTGAACTGAATTCAATTATTGCTTTATTCAACTCTGAACAGTTAAAAAGTGCCAAAAAATATACTTATCAGCTGAGAAGCACACTCAGTCAGAACACAATGAGATTCTAGCAAAGTTTTTTTTTCAGTAAAGTGGAAAGGGAGAAAGGAGAAACAGAAGATAATTCAAGGTTAAGGACCTAAGTATGTTGGCTTTCTCAAATGTTCTCTCTCTCTTAGAATGAGCTAATGACACTAAACTGGGATACAGCTGGGAATAGAGCTGAAGAGATGGGACTGGTACGAGTGTCTGAAATCAAAATATGATCACACACTACTCGGTCGAGTGAGTAAATGAGATGGACCTAGGAGGAGTGTTCAAACACAAATTTACAGGATGAGCGGGCAATTCCAAGCCACTAAGATTAATACCACAACATGAACATGGAGGGAGGGTGGGAAAATAAGTGCAGATAGACCACAGTATTCAATGAAATAAATAAACAAAAAATAAATCTTTAACACTGCAAGTTTGTATTTAACTCAGCTTGTAATACAGTTGATTGTAGGTATATAGCAGCCAGCCGAACAGCTCAGATATGGAGCAGAAATAAATTCACAGATATATGACTAACACTTATAAGCACAGAGAATCCCTCTAGGCTAAGAGTTAAACACGAATATAATATCAAAGAAGTGAAAACAACAATAACCCCCACTAACTGCAGAGAGACAGAGATACCACACTATTCAATGAAACAAATAAGTAAACAGAAAAATAAAATGCAGTACTATCTTTAACACTGCAAGTTTGTAATTAACTCAGCTTGTAATACAGTTGATTGTAGGTGGGTTCCTATTACTTAGTCGAAGTTTTACAAGTTTTAATGTTATATGGTCGAAACCATATGTTCGAACTTCTAAAATTTCGAATATGTAAAAAAAAATAAATAAATAACTAATTGTTGTAAGCAGGGGAGCAAGGCCCCCTGCACCCCTCACACACCCCGCTCTTTAAATATACCAACTCTGAGGTCGCACTACAGTGCGGAAAGGGAAGGGGGTGCAAGGAAGCTTCTTTTTTTTTTATGTGTTCGAAGCTTTGAAACTTAGAACATAAGGGTTCGACTTTATTACGTTTAAAGTTTCAAAACTTTGATCATGTAATACGAACCTGAATTTAGGTATATAGCAGCTAGCCAAACAGCTCAGATATTGAGCACAAATAAATTCACAGATATGTTATGTAACTTAACAAAATTCATAATGTTTGGCTCAGATCTTTAATTCATTATCATGTTAGTGAGACCCTGTGTCTGTGTGAAGAACAAAAGAAGAGTATATGGCAAATACTTCTCAGCTTTTAGTAACTCAAAAATTTCATCTCTGCAATATATTTTTCTTCTCCTTCTGAGGACTCCGATTGCTAGAAAACATCAAGGCTTCTTTTTCTTTGTTGTGCAGTAAGGTAGTGCACTGTACCTTTTCAGACTTTTTAGATATTGTTTTCACATGCAAAGTAAATCATATTTCTATATCCACAATTGCTGTCATACAAATTTCCTTGAAGACAACAGGCATATGAAGCATTCTAAAATGAAAGGTGTATGTGAGGTTCTTGATGTAATGCTTAAGTTAGCAGCTTACTTAGAGTAGGGTTAGGAGTTTAAACTGCATGCTGCTGTTCCTGAAGACTATTATTATTATTATTATTATTATTATTATTATTATTATTATTACTAATATCATTAGAATCTGTGTGTAGTCTTTGAGCCATGAAAGAGCCAACCCTCTTTGATCTTCTTTTCCTTTACAAATCAGCTGGCTCATCAAATACCAGGTTAAGGGATCTAAGCCTTCATCAGAAAACAAATAAGACAGGCTGGCATGATAGATTCATATTCCAACATATCCCCCACCTTTTGAGCAAACATCCAGTTCATGTCAGGCAGAGGAGCACCCTTGCCAAATTTAAGTTAAGTCTAGATAATTGGATAGGCAGCCTGTTTTTCCCCCCTGGTCATTCTTGTATAACTCCCTTCGGTGCTAGAGGAAATCTTTGAATACGAGTTGTTGGCTAGTCTTGTAATGGTGCAGACCAATTACCAAGTACTTACCTATGAACTTATAATGATTTATTTTGATTACTTTTTAGAGCATATAGAATAAGGTACTCATTGTGGCCTAAATGAAAAGAATGGCAATAAGCTGCATGCAGACAGCTTCATCATCATGCATATTAAGACTGTAGAGCAGTTGTAATATATCACAGCACATGCATGTGCAATGCTCATCTCTGACACAGACTAAGATTGTGAAATACCTCAAAATACATCCTCGTATGTTATAACTATATGGTTCAAACAGCACTGTTGTACAATACAGCAGAGAGGTTGGGAGGGTGGCCTAATGGTTAAGGTGTTTGCCTTACAAACACAAGGTGCAGGGTTTGAGTCTCACAAGGCTAGGCTTACAATGGCTTGCAAGGGCAGTTAACCTAGTACTAACCTATGAACCTATTTCACAAAAGCAGATTGTAGAGTTGCTAACTACTTCATATATCTAACTACTTCCTGTATCTAGATCTTGTACAACACAAGCAAATCACCCTAGACATCCACATCCCACCCCACCCCACCCCCCATTAGGGAAACTACCGTAAAAAAATTCTACAAAGCCAACTTCATGCTTCTTAAGACAGAAGTGGCAAACTTCACGACACCCATGCTGACGGACAGTAGAGGTACGACTGCTGAATCCTGTACAGTTGCACTTTATAAGCACTTGCATGAGTGCATGGATCATGCAATCCCTAATAGAACCAAAATACTATCCTCCAAAAAAAAGGAAACCAATCTGGTGGTCCCCTGCCATAAACAAACTCTACAACAGAAGAAATAAACTGTTGCAAAAAAGAGTAAAATACCATGATTGGAGGAACTCCATGTCAGCCTCAGTAAGAAGCTGAGATCCCTCATAAAATCCTCCAAAGCTAGTTAGGAAAACAAAATTGCCACTGATTCTAAAGACAACCACAAAGCATTCTATAGCTATATCAAGAATGTCAATGGCAACACGCAGATCTGCTCTGAGTTACAGCACAATGGCACTAAATATACAGAACCAACTGATATTTCCAACATCCTGGCAGATAGGTTCAGTGCTAACTTTACCCCTCTCTCATCCCCTAAAGGGCCCATCTCTTTATCAGAAGAATGCAAAGTTCCTGTAGTCACAGCTGCACAGGTAAAAAAACACACTCTCCAAAGCCAAGAACACAGCATCCATGGGACCTGACAACATCCCAGGCAGCGTTCTACATGAAATACAGAATGAACTGGCACCCCACCTAAATACCATGTTCAGTTATAGCCTCACCTCAGGCTTTGTGCCCACTAAATGATGCATTGCAATGGTTATCCCACTCCACAAGGAGGGAGCCACCACGGACCCCGGGAACTACCGCCCCATTAGCCTGGCGAGCCTGGTCTGCAAGGCTATGGAACGTATCCTCATGGAACTTATAAACAATGACATTGGTAATCTCCAAACTCTGGAACATACCCAGTTCGGGTTTGTAAAAGGCAGATCATGTCTCCTAAACCTGATAGACTTCTTTGAAGTGGTCACCAAAGCCATAGATGAGGGTAAGGTGGTTCACACAACCTGTCTAGATCTCGCCAAGACTTTTGACACCATCTCCCACTCTGGAATTATAGATAAACTCACTAAACTAGGTATAAATCCCTATGTCACAAGATGGGTTGCCAACTGGCTCACTGACAGAACCCACACTGTGAAAGTAGCAGACTCTAAATCCAACTTCAGACCAATGACAAGTGGAGTACCACAGGGTTCAGTCCTAGGTCCTCTCCTGTTTGGTATCTACTTCTCTGAAGTACAGGCTAACACAGAAGGTCTTTGGCTAACAAAGTTCACAGATGACTGCAAACTAGGAGCCATAATCAAAACTCCTACCGATGTGGACATCCTACAAAAGGCCTCACTGAGACAGATGCCTGGTGTCAAAGCCATGGCCTCAAGCTCAGTGCCAAAAAGTGCATGGTCATCCCTTTTGGTAAAAACTCTGTACCCATGAACTACCACATAGGCGGTAGTCTACTTAACATTGAAAGTGTGATGAGACCTTGGGACACAGGTGGACAGTAGTCTCTCCTTTGATAATCACATTGCCACAGTAGTCAGGAAGTCCTTCTACATGGCACACCTCATCACAAAAAGTTTCCCATACAGGAAAAAAGAGGTCATTGTTCCCCTCTACTCATCACTCATTAGACCCATTATAGAGTACAACGCCCCTTTTGGTATGTACCTCACAAGACATCTACAACAACTGGAAAGGCCACAGAAATACCTCACAAAGAGAATTACCGGCCTCAAAGAGATGCCCTATGCAGACCTTTACAAAAAACTCCAGCTTTACTCTGTCTATTTTGCCTACTCAGAGGCGATCTCTGCCTAACATACAAAGCTATGTCAAACCCAGAGCTGTTGGACATGCTCCACTTAAAGAAATCCCAATCCCTCTGAGCTAAACGCTCTAGGGACCTAACCTTGTCACCACAATAAACAGAACATGCTGATGGGATAGATTCATGTCCCAGAGACTTCCCATACCCTGGAACAAACTACCTATCTATATCAAACAAAGCTCCTCATTAGCACTCTTTAAGAAAAATCTTGATGATTGGATGGGAGATAGGAAATTCACCCCGGGGATCACTTCTGTGGCTCTGCTTGACAGGGGCACAGGAAAATAATTTTCTTGGGTGGCAAAAGCCAGGGTACCATTTGGCTAGGCTTATATAGGCCCTAAGGCCAATAGCTTAGTACCTACCTATGAACCTATGAATACATATTATTAAAGATTAGAAGCTTCAATGCATTTTATTAGTTTATATGCAGACACAAAGCACAACAATTTGCTCCAGCCTGTACTGTCAGACCAAGGCAGTAAGTAGAAAAGAAAAAAAAAAACACTGTGTAGAATATGTCATTCAACATATAATCTAAGCAAGAGATTAGTCAAATATTTTTGAAGTAAAAAAAATTATACCTAATATCCTGTGGTAGAAAGTTCTGCGTTGCTTGGGAAGATTTTTGCTGAACTCCCTTTCCGCAGTCTGAGTACAGATAATGGCTTTTTTTAAAGTGAAAGTGCATGTTGGTCAAGTGAATATAATTAGTAATTATTGGAGTTAAAATCTAAAAGGTGATCTAATAGTGCCCATATTCTAGGTGTAGTAACTTCTCTGTGAGCTTAGAGAGTAGAATGGGTGCAAAACTTGTTTGCACCCCCCCCCCCCCATTCATTCCCTCTGTCAGCTAGACCATCACATTTTAAGTAATATTTACACCAGCTGCACATTCATTTGTGGCAACAGAGCTGGCTTTTCTCTTTGCATTAAGCTTGCACCTGCAGAGATAGCAGGTTTGTGACCCCGGTAGGAAGTATAGATGGCAAAGCTATAAACACTTTTTCTACATAGGGTTTTGTTGGTCAAATATATTTCAGTCAAACGGGCCATACAATGTAAAATTTAAGGAGAAAGATTCCTAGAAAATGTTTTCAGATTTGATGCAAATCCAACAGGGATATTAGTCAAGGAAGCTGGACAGAGGTAAAATGCTTTAAGTAAAAAAACATCTTCGTTATAATTGGCTTATATGTGACATGGATGAATATTTTGGAGAAAATAAAATACACAATGAGATGCAGACATGTTTGAAGTGTAGCTGCACTTTAATAGTGACCTTATATCATTGACATGATCATTAGAAATACTGTCAAAGAACTGTATTTTTAAATGATTGGTAAAGATGCATATAATAAGATCTTTTTTTTATTTGATGATTAGACTGTTACAAATGTTTATTTGAATGCAGTGGATCATAATTATGCAGCATGTACATATCTCTATGAAGTAAAAAATGCATTTTTGGATGTTTTGAACTCCTATTATGTTAATTTGCCTACTCTGGGATCATCTCACGTCCAGGTATATTTATTTTTATGTTTCTGAATTACGTTTAGGTTGCCTTCCAGAATCAAAATGAGAATGAAGAAATGCTTGTTTTTTGTATTCACCTCATTGGCTACCATTACAATCAATTTGTCCACTTTCATAGTTATTACTAGCTGGTATGCATTTTCTGTCTACAACATAATGTCTTGTTATTCCTAAAGGCATGGAATCACACAGTTACTTTTGGGGGTAAAAAAAAACTGTGATTCTGGAATATGCAGGTCTGACTCGCAGTACAACTATGTGATAAATGTTCTTATCCTATAGAAAGCTTCTTCGGTTTCATCTATTTTGTTTAACTTTCATGCCGAGATTTATACTAAAATTGCCATCTCATTCTACAGTGGTACATATGCATTATAAGCATGATATTGCAGATCAGATTATATATAGTAAATAACAAAAACTGGAAACAAAATTAATAACTTGCTGTTTTGTTACCTGAATTGCTTCTGCTAATTGCTAACTGCAGTATTTCCTTTCCAGAGAGGCCTATTTTTCATATTCTGGAATTCAAGAAACTGCACTTTGTTTCAGTAGGGGTGTCTTTTAAACAAGAGCTCAGCTAACAAGACAAAGAGCCTTTATGTAGAAAGTAGGGTAGCCAAAGTAGCACTCAGTTGTTACGGCAACATTTTTTGTGATCTAGTAATCCTGATTCAGTTTTACATCAGTGCTTCAGACAAACTCATCTAAATGCTTACTTAATATGGCATTGGCATTTTCAAAAGAACGGCAGTAGGAGCTATGATTTGCCAAGGATTATGAAAGCTAAAGTTAATCACTATTCAACTAGAGGATAAGCAATCGGTAGCAACTAGTACTGAAAAATGCAAACATTTTATATCTGCAGTATGACTGTAATCATTGTATACTGACATGGCATCAAAAAGACTTTCCACAAGCAGGTTTAGCCTCATAACATTCATAAACCCTCAGCTTAAAAAAGCAAAATTATGTTTTTCTTTGCTGAGTTTGTCACCCATGACCTCTGTGGGTAGGTCTGAAGGGATTACACTTTTAAATCTGAAGGCTACAACCCCATATTATTACTTGATCCTTTCAACTTTGCCAGCACTGTAGTACTATATTATTATGGCCTAACATCTGAAACACGAAAAATTTTATTTTCATCCACTTCCATATAGTTTAATGTCATGTAAATTCTCATTCATATGTGCATATGTATGTATACAGCAGAGCTGCATAATGACAAATTAAAGGCAAACCTGTATGCATAGTAACCGCATAGGTATAAATTGGAAATTTGACGTATCCCAAATTACTTTATGTATACATAAGGGCTATGGCATGTACATGTATATATATATAAATATATATATATTGTTATACAGCGTGCATGCTTGCTAAGCATAATTCCATTTTCCTGTCCAAATTTTGACATTAACTGCTTCTTCAACTAAATGTTATAGCATATTTTTTATTTGTAAATCTGTGTATATCTATCTATATATGTATATATTTCTCTCTCTCTATGTATGCATATGGATTCGCTTCATAATCTCGAAATACTGAAACATCGAATTTCAGCATTTTGAAACTATGAAACCGAATCCACATAACACCGAAACTACAAAACCCCGTGCCCAAAACCGCGAAATTCAAAACACCGAACAAACCACATACACTACACCATACATACACCACAACACCCACATCAAAACATAAACAAAAAATACAAACATACAGAACACATACACACCCCCTGCACCCCCCATGTGGGGGGATGTGCCCTGCACACCCCCCTACTTATATATACCAACTCCGAGATCGCACAAACAGGAAACAAATGCAAACTCACACACGCACATTCTCCAGTCCCTCACACACACATCAAACATATAAGCACACTCAAACACACTCTAACCCCCACTCAAATCCCTTATAAAACACTCACTTAACTGACAAAACACCTAGATCCACACATGGCACCACGTACCATAAACACACAATCCCAGACATCATGCAGCTTATGGTCATAACCGCAAATTCGAGATATTTGAATTTGCGATTATGAACTTCTGCTATTTTAAACATTCGGGTTTATAGTCTCGAGATACTGAAATTTGACATTTCGGTATTTCAAGATTATAAACGTCTCCCATGCATGCATATATATATATATATATATATATATATATATATATATATATATATATATATATATATATATATATATATATATATATATATATATATATATATATATAAATTTATGTATGTGTGTGTGTGTGTATATATATATATAAATATGAAATATAATATATATGTGTGTGTGTATACATATCTAAACATAGTATGTATCCTTGTATCTGTAAATATGTTTTGTTCATCTTTTATGTAATCTATTCACCCAGGCTATGCCAGCAAATTGTCCATTGAGATCAGTATGCTACCTCAACAAGCAAATATAATTAAATATATGAAGGCAAATTTTGTAAGCTTGCACACTGTGATATACATTGTTATCCTTAGAAAGTGACAAGATAGTTTAAAAAAATTGAGTGTACATCTTGACTGCTTATTTGGAAACAGAAGGATCTTCACAACAAATATTTCTAGACATTTATGTTATGCTTAGGAACCATTTTGACTTTTTCTTAATTCTGTTTCATTTACAGGAAATCTGAGGAAAGAATTAGCACTATAGACAGGCTGACATAAACTATGTATAGCAGAAATGGTAAGCCTTCATGAACCAAATTAACTCTGAAATAAAACTAGCGTCTCTTAAAGTACAGTTGTGTAAGTAAAGCTACCATAGCAGTAGATGGTTGAATGTTCACTGTTGCAGTAATCTTAGCTATATGGGTTACATCCTGCCAAGGATAAAACAGACAGCCAGCTTCCAAAGCATCAGGACACCTTCCATTCACCAGAACTGCAGAGGAAACTTGTGATACTGAACTGCTGGGCTACAGCCTCCCCATTTTTGCTACATGTATTTTATTTTATTATTTATTTTTTAAGTTAAAAATGTTTTCATGAAAAAATTCACTTAAGTTAAGCAGCTCATAGCAGCTGTGTATCTGCCCACAAAACTTGAGCCCACATCCGCATAGCTTGAGTTCTGATATACATTGCTTACCAAAGGAAAAAACTGGTCTGTTTTAAAATCATCCCATAATCTGAGTATATATAAAAATGCCCAGAATTTATTGAGGGTTTTAGCTGCACATATTTAATGTGTGATAGGTCAGATAGGGTCAGCAGCGTATCATGTGATTGTAGCTTGTATGCATATGTGATGTAGTTGCTGACGTAAGCGAGAGAGGGAATGTCAACATCCAGAACCAGCAAGAAGATGTTCTTCGTGTTTCACTGTTGCAGTCATTACATTTGGGTAATCTGCTGGCAGGTTGCCCTCAGTCTGCCTGATTAATAAAAAAGTCTTGGGTCCTGCGTCAGTTGCTGTCCCTTCTTCCATGATGTCAGGTTGTCAGGGGTATAAAACATGCAGCCAACGCCATTTTTATCAGTCTTCCTTGCCGTGCAGTGCCTGAAGCAGAAGCAGTTCACAAGTGCCAATTGGCCGACTCCTGAAATTTTCATTTTCGAGTTTCAGAACAGAAGTCATCAACCTAAAGCTAAGTACCCCATTGGGGAAACTTTTTCTTGCTCCTTACTGATGTCAGTAAAAGTTAATAATTGTATTACTTGTGGGAAGCAAATACCTCATAAGGATTTTCATTTGTACTGTATTCCTTGCCTAGGCCCTGACCACAACGTGCCTTGCTGTCAGTTAACCATGGCACTATTAAGCGTTGGTATATTTTTGCATCTAAATATTTTGGCTCAAGATTTAACTATCCTGAAATGTCGGTTAGAAATCCGACTACCGGAATTCATAAAAAACGCAAAGAAAAAGACAGAGACAGACCATCGAGGTCTAAAACCGACAACAAAGCTTCTCCTAAGCCAGTCGCCAGTTCACTGGTACTCAGTGAAGCGCTTTCGCAGCCCCTGATAACCTGCTACTTTTGATTCGCAGGCCTCTAGTGAGACCCATTCGGAGTCTGGTATGCCGCGAGACACTCTAAGTACTGAACCCACGGATGTCTCTACCTTAGATGGGTCCGGAGCTGCTGAGCAGGCACCGGCTTCTGAGGGTGTTTTCAGGCCTAAAGATTTGTATATTAAACCGACGCCATCTTCAAAACCATGGCCAAAACCAACTTCTTCTAATTACATATGCAAGACTGCATATGAGGAAACTTCAATGGTACCTAAAAAGCTTATGGAGTCAACATTGTCACAGCCTAGAAACAATGACTTCTATCATTTCTTGCCTGCAGCAAGAGTTCCTATGGTGGGCAGAGGCCTGTCACCAAAACAAGGGACTGTCATTCATTCCACCCCCTTCCACCCAAACCCTGACTACAGACGCATCAGACTATGCTTGGGGAAACGCATCTGGCAGGGAGATGCATTCAGGGCGAATGGAGCCCAAATCACATGCACCTGCATATCAACCAGAAAGAGATACTAGCTGTACAGAATGCTCCGACAGCTTTCAAGGACTTTCTTCATCCAGGACAACTACTGATAAAGACAAAATGTCTCTCTTGGAAGACCGCTTTTCTTTTAGCAGTATCTCAGAGGGGCCAAAAATGTAAGACCTCCCAGGAGAGCACCAACTCCTGCATGGGACCTCAATTTTGTTTTGGAAAAGCTCACCCTACCTCCTTTTGAGCCAGCTGCTACTGTGTGGTGGCATTTGCTGCAGGGGCAGAGGGAAAGGCTATTTCAAAGCAGACTATTTCAAAATGGATAAGCCATTGTATTCGTTTCTGCTTCATGCCTCATGGTAAACCTGTCCCCAAGGGGATCAGATCCCATTCCACCAGGGCTGCATCTACTTCTGCAGCCTTTCTCAGAGGGGTTCATACCAGAGACATTCTAGAAGCTGCTACCTGGAGCTCAGTTCATACGTTCACCAAGCATTACAATTTACCTCTCGTCTCTAAATCTAGAGCGGGCTTTGCCACTGCTGTCCTTCAGGGCCTTATAGCTGCTCCTAATGCTGTATAATTCCATCCTCCCAACCATAGCTTTGGGATTCTACCCAAATGTAATGACTGCAACAGTGAAACACGAAGGACATAGTACAGTTGTGTACACTTACCATAAATCTAGATGTTCGAGTGTATTCACTGTTGCAGTCCTGGTTACCCACCCACCAGCCCCCTACTTTTCTCTTTTTATACCTCTTCTTTCTGTTACTATGCTCAAAAGCCTTTTTGTTGTATTTGCTTTTATTTGGAGGTATATTTTTTATGTTCTAAATTACATGCACATATATATATATATATATATATATATATATATATATATATATATATATATATATATATATATATATATATATATATAATTTTTTTTTTTTGCTCCCCATTTGAGGGGCACCTGACATCTGGGGCAAGAAAAACTGATGAAAATGGCATCGGCTGCATGTTTTATACCCCTGATAACCTGATGTCATGGAAGAAGGGATAGCAACTGACGCAGGACCCAAGACTTGTAAATCAGGCCGACTGAGGGCAAGCTGCCAGCAGATTACCCAAATGTAATGACAGTGAATACACTCAAACATCTACATTTATGGTAAATGTACACAACTGTACTTTCCCTAACTGCTCACTATTGAGAGTGAGAAGCTCTGGCTAGCATGTACTTCATACTAGTCAAGTAGCACTTACTTGCAGCATACCAGTGAGCACCGCATTTTCTTCCTTTTGGATCTTTTCTTTCAGCTTAAAATAATTTGCAACAATGATGACCACTTATTTTTGCAGAGTGTGCAGCAGCTGATACTGTTTCCAGGTGAAATAAGAATTAAAAAAATGCTTGGATTGAAATAATTACCAGTCAGTTTAAACTTTATGTACTTTTTTTTTTATCCTGGTAGGGTCAACCAGAAACATTAGGTAGGTGGGCTAGGCAGAGTGTTTTGGGGACTGTTTGTGGATTTTTTCTTTACTAATATCCTGTTAGGTTCAACCAGATAGTAGGTAGGGAGTTTGTTTTGTGGGCTGTTTGCTGATGTAATGTTTATTTTTTTAAGTCTGATGTCTTGGCAGTGTCAATCCAGATACGTTAGGAAGGCAGGCATTTGGTATAAGGGCTGTTTGCGAATAATTTTTTTTTTTAATCTAATAGGTCTAGCACTTTTTTATTCTTGCAGGGTCAAAACACATACTATAGGAAAGCAGCAAGCATTGAGTATGTGGGGCTGATTGTGCATAATGAAAAAATGCAATTTTTAAGTACGTCTTGAATTTCACTATTTATTTTCTTTTTTTTTTTTTTTTTTTTTAATCCTGGCAGGGTCAAAACAGGTAATTTATGTAGGTGAGGGGTATGTGGGCTGTTTGTGTATGTTTTTTAAGCTAATATCCTGGCATTGTCAAACCAGATACTTTAGGTAGGTAGTGGGTATGGGAGCTGTATGTGGATGAAATTCTTGGCCCTGCTGTTTTGTTGTTGAATCTATGGTCTCACATGACTAAAGTGTATATGGGTGACATAAGACCAATTTACAAGCTCTTGACTATTGTTACATGAAAAAATGCATTAATATAACTGTTGTCTTCTTTTGTCAATTTTTTAATCTAGTAGGGTCAAACCAGATACTGCGGGTAGGCAATTGGGATCTGTGTGTGAATGAATTGACTAATCCTGCTGTTTATTGTTCTAGTTCTGGCTTTGCAAGACTCATGTGCATTTGGGTGAAGTAAGATCAAGCTACAAGTTCTGAGCTCTGGCTACTGTTTATGTGAAAAAAAATACATTCATTTAACGAGTGTCATCTTTTCTCATTTTTTTTATATCTCGCATGGTCTAAGCAGATACTGTGGGTGGGCAATGGGGATTAGGGCTGTGCATAAATGAACAAAGTGGCCATGCTGTTCACTGTTGTAATTCCAGTTTTGCAAGACTGTAATAGTTGTCTCTATTTTCGTATGAAGGTAATCTAATTAGCAAATGTATGAGTCATTTTTAATGTACATTATTTAATGCCTGTTCATGTATATATTGAATATGTTGTAATAGGTTGGAGCTTTTCTCCTGGACATCCCACTGAAAAGGAGTTTTTGACTAAACACATAGGTTCATAGGTTCATACTAGGCTATCTGCCCTAGGGAATTTACAAGCCTAGCCAGAGTGTGTTTGGCTTTCGCCACCCTTCTTAGATTAGTTGACTGTACCTCTGTATGGTAGGTCACAGAAGATAGCCCATTTAAGGTTAGTTTACCGTGCTTCTGTCTAGCAGTGACAGAAGAGATCCCAGGGGTAAATTTATGATCTCCCATCCAAACGTCAAGATTCTTCTTGAAGAGGGTCATTGAGGGGCTCTGTCTGACATGGATTGGGATTTTGTTCCAGAGTGAGGGGAGCCTCTGGGATATGAATCTGTCCCTCCAGCATGTTCTATTTATTTCTGTGCTGAGGTTTAAGTCACTGAGTGTGTAGTTCTGATGGATTTGGATTTCTTGAGGTGGAGCATGTCCATTAATTCTGGGTTGGACATGACTTTATACATCAGGCACAGATTGCCTCTGAGTAGGCGGTAAGCAACTGAGTAGAGCTGGAGATTCTTTGGCCTAACTGCGTAGGGCATCTGTTTGAGTCCCTTGATCCTCTTGGTGAGGTACTTTTGGGGTCTTTCTAGTTGTAGGAGGTGTCGGGTAAGGTACATCCCAAATGGGGCATTGTATTCAATTATGGGCCTGATGAGTGATGAGTAGAGGGGCACAATGACCTCTCTTGATCTAGATGTGAACCCCTTCGTGTTAAGGTGGGCTATATAGAATGTCTTTCTAACCACTTTGACAATGTGATTGTCAAAGGCGAGATTGCAATCTACTTGGGTCCCCAAATCCCTAATTACTTCTTCCATACTTAATGGATTACCACCTATGTGGTAATTTGTGGGCACTTTGTTTTTCCCAGAGGGGATGACTATGCACGTTTTGGCATTTAGCTTTAGGCCATGGCTCTGGCACCAGTTATCCATCTCTGTGAGACCTTTTTGGAGGATGCTTGTGTCAGCTGGTGAGTCGATTATGGCCCCCAGTTTGCAGTCATCTGCAGACTTTGTCAGCCATAGTCCTCCTGTGTTAGCCTGTACGTCAGAGAAATATATACCAAACAAGAGAGGTCCCAGGACTGAGCCTTGTGGGACGCCACTTGTAACTGGTTTAGAGTCTGACATGGCACCTAAACCCAGTAAACAAAAGTAAAATAAATAAAATGTGTATTTGAATAAGACAAGCTGGCATACAGGTTGTGACTACTATTTCTGTCAAAAAAACTAAATTAGTACAACCCAGCTGTTACTATTGCTTCTATTTTAATCCTGTCAGGGTCAAAGCAGATATTTTAGGTAGGTAATGGTGGGGGGCTATTTGTGAATGTAGTGACTGGGCCTAGAGTTTACTGTTGTAATTCTGGTTTTGCAAAATTAATGTGGATTTGGGTAAGAGGAGCTGGCATACAAGCCTGTGACTAGTGTTTCTGTGCAACAAAACTAAATTAATACAGCCATTACTATTTTCATTTTGATCCTGACAGGGTCAAAGCAGATATTTTAAGTGGGCAATTGATATGGTGATATTCACATCAATAAAAGTAATAAACAGGCATATGTGTGTGCTGACATTCCATTTCTGGATTACCGAGCAATTGTTAAGAAAATATTGCTATTAAACATTATTTATGACAGTTTAATGTATTTAATGTGTGCTGTACTGGAAATTCTTTAACTTTTATCAGTTGTTAAAGAATTCTGGACACAATTATTTTTTGTGTGTGCTAATAGGACAGTTTGTCGGAGTTTAGGTGCTCTTCATATTTTTGGTCACTGCTGCATTAGGCTAAGCTATATGGTTTATATCTTACAAGGATTTAACAGACGGCCAAATTCCAAAGTTTCGGTGCAGCTTCCACACATCTAAATCGTTAGTCTGCACAAGCTGAACTGACTAAAAAGACAAGTTTGGGTGCTACGTACTGCTGAAGAGTATGCTCCTCTGAGGCTTTCGAGGATCAACAAAAGGCTTGTGCTGTTCCTTTACTGGGCAGACGAGTTCCCTTTCAGGGGGAAAAAAAAAAACTTCCTATTTAAAAAACTGTTTGTTAGATAACACTTTGCTGTTCAGGAAAATTATTTTAAAGCTAAGAATTTGTTGTAACGGATGTTCACAGGACTGTATTGTGCTTTTAAATGGGAGTTCTCCTTTTTTCCTGTCAGTTTAAAAGTTGTTTAAAGTATTTTAAAAAAAAAAAAATTTTTTTTTTGTTGCAAAGTTATACTTGTATTACTTTTGGGGGTAGCTAAATTGCTTTTACTGTGATGTTATGTGAAAAAAAGTGACTTTTAAAGACTTTAGAAGTTTAATAGCTTTTGCTGCTTGTTTGTCTGAGAAAATATTCTCCATGTTTGGCTTGACCACGGAACAAACTCTCTCTCCCATTTTGGCTGGTATTCCCTCCAGCCACAAAAAGAAAGAAAAAAAAAAGCAAATAGCCTTTTCCTCCACAGCAGGCTAGCAATTTGCCTCAGCTGTGTGTGGATGACCTTGCTGTAGCCATTAGTTGTACCTCATACCACTCATCTTTTATCCCAAATCCCTCTGGTGTAGCTACCTACAGCCACTATTGACTGGGGATTAGCCACATCTTCTGCAGTGGTTGGGATCCCCTCAGTGGGAAAGGGAAGAGCCAATGTTGTCAGTCCTGGGAGAGGGAACAGGGAAGGCGTCCCACTTTTGTGGAATACTGTGCCCATTCCCGAAGAAGCTGCTGCAGAAGTTAATAGCACTGACGATCCCACTTTTCCTATCAGAAAAAAAACTATACTTGTATCCACTCCTCCTCAAATGTCCTTGGACAGGAGCAATTTACTGGGTGTGGCACAGGGTTTAATTCAGGCTGTTGCTCATTCTTATAAAAATAGTTTCTGGTAGAAGAAAAAGGGATACCTCTTTTTCCTGAAAAGATTCAAGATTCTGAATCTGTACAGAAAGGTGAAGGGAGCGATACAGATTTTTCTTGTCAGATGTCTGACTGAGCCTCCGAGGAGAGCTCAGTTTCTGATTCTCCCTGTGGGGGGGGGGGGGGGTATCTTTCTGTGAGACTATTTCTAGAATGGCACGGTATTTTCAGTGGGAGAACACCAAGGTTTCTCAGTCCCATTAGAAAATGTTATGAGCTGTAACAGAAGGCACTTCAAACGCCTTCACATGTTCCTCAAGTTCTGTCAGCTTTGGAGGATTTGTTGCTGTTTGCCTGCAGTTTTCCTGATAGTCAGACAGTTGCCCTCAAAAAGGCAGATCGGATGTATAACGTTTCAGTCTTTAAAGTTTTAATATGCACTTCCCAAACCTGAACCAGCAGCTATAGCTTAAGTTAATCCTACTGCTCTTAAACATTTAGTTAATTCCAGTCCTACTCTTTGTGATAGGGATGGGAAGATTATTGATAAATAAGGGGGGAAAAGTGTATGCTTCTGCAACTTTGATTTTCAGAACTTTGAATCATCAGGCCATAGCTCTCAACCCCATAGAGTAAGAAATCTAGACAAAATCATAAATAATAGGGGGCAAAGACACTAAAATGGAGACAATTTTGAAATATTGCTCTTTTAAAGCTTAGAAAGTTGATAAAATAACAGGTTTTCCATTTGTATGAATTTTCTGAAGCATATGAAATCTGAGTCTTGTCATGTCTGTCATTATTTCCTGACTTCATTCCTCAAAGATTTGGCAATGATTTGCCAGTAATCCGCAATTTTATGAGTAACAGGCCAAAAATATGAGGCGAAAATCAGAACATTCTGCAAAAATCCATACAGTTGAGAGGTATACATCAGGCTCATATGTTAAGATTTGTTCTGAGTAATTGTGACAGTATGAGGAATGTTTTGTCTGCAATTTCTTCTTGTTGAAAAAAAAAATCTGCTTTAAATTTATTTTCTTCTATTATACAAGTCACTACTCATTGTTTACAGTCTGTGTAGGATTCACTTGATACTTCTTCAAGGGTTTTGGCCCAGATAAAGTTAAAAATGAGATTTTAAATTCTTCTTTGGGTAGAGATTTAGTTGTTGGCCCCTCTTTTGCAGAGGTGATCAAAAAGAGTGATGAGAGGGGTAAGCTAATGCAGGGAATCTCTTGCCTTCTTTTCCCAGACTTTCTAAGGGATTCTCTAACCCCTCTTCCAATTTTGAAAAAAAAAAAAATAGTTTCAACAAAATGCAGGTAAACAGACATTTAAAAGAAATGACAAGGGGTCCAAAAAGAAGTCAGAATGACTATTTAATGGTCCTTGCTCCCCCCCTACACACACACACACACACACACACACACACACACACACACACACACACACACACACACACACACACACACTGGCAGTCCCCTTTCCCTTCCAGAAAGTCTAAGTCTCCAGTTTTCTCTTAGGCAACAGATAGCTTCAGACAAATGGGTTTTGAAGATCATTCATCAAGGTTACAGATGCCAATGGGAGGAAATTCCTCCATTCCAGGGGGTAATCCATTATCTATCAGACTGACTATTTGTACTTGCCCTTCATCACATGCTGTTCCAGAAAGTGATAGAATTAGATCCTCTTTCCCAGATGGGATAAGGTTTACTTGATTTTTTTTGTGCCAAAAAAAAAAAAAAAAAAGAAAATGCTTGGAGACTAGTTCTGGATCCTTCTGGTGTCAGCTAGATACCTCAGTTCAAAGAGCTTTTTTTTTCAACAGGAAAAAATAGAGCTATATCTAGATTTATTTCTAAGTTTTTTTTTTTTTACTCAGACCTCCATCACTGCGAGAGAATACATTAGGATTTTGGCTCTCATAGCATTTATGAATTTAATGATACCTCTGGCAAGACTCTACATGAGAAAGATTCAGTGGTGTCTGAAATATCTTTGGCCCCAGCACTAACATCCCTTAACTTTTTAAATCCCAGTGTTGGGGTCTCTCATAACAGAAATTATTTGGTGGAGACAGTAAATATCCTTAAATCTAGGTCTCTCCTTCTCCTTACCTGTTCAAAATAGTCAGTCACCACAGAGACCACAGACTTTGCATGGAGAGCAGTTTCAAGAGGCATAAAAGTACAGTGTGTGTGGGACACAAAGAAAAGATGCATGCACATAAATATAATGAAATGCTTGCCCGGATCAAGCCACTCTAATCTCTGAATCTTGTTTGATCTTGGTCCTGGGGCCAATTCAAGCTGTTACTTAGAGTACTACAGTCATGTGGTACATCAGCAAGCAAGAGGCAACCAGGTTGTACCCCATTTGCAGACTAGCCATGTTATTTTGGGGTTATAGCTTCACAGTGCAATCTCACTCTACGGGCATCCTACATCAAATCAGAGCAAAACTGTGAGCAGGAGCAGGACCCCCTTACAAACAGAAACTAGATTGCCATCTTCCAAGATTTGATCTACCTGTGGGGAGAGTTCCTTAGGTAGAACTTGTGATGATGTGAGGTACTGCATGTTTAACATATGCCAGCATAACTAGCTGGGGAAGTTTATGTCATTTAAATATAAAACTGATTTGTACAGATGCTTGTGTCAAAAACGTATTTATAAAGTTACTTGTGTTAAAAATGTATAAACAGCGGGTCCTGCTGGACAGAAAAAAATATTCATGTATGTCAGACTGTATTGTAACTGATGGAAATGTATATATGTTTACAGAAGATGCTGAAAGGGAAGGGGTTTAAGCTCAGCACAGGTAACCTTAAGAAAAATAGCCTGAAATTAAATGATTTGGTTTAGGCCATAAAGATTTTATCTTACAGGCCAGAATGCAGCCAGAGACCCAATGTCTGAGCTGGGATCCTGCCCTTGTTGTCCTTAGTGGTAAACTAATTGCTACCCTGGGGTGCCAGATAACAGTTGGTTAGTCTCTGCAGGAAGGATGAAAGGGTTGGAATTGTTTTACAGTCTTCACTTGCTGGAATAAGCCTTAGCAAAGTTTAGGTGTGTATTGTGATGCATCTGTGTCAGGTCCTGGCTCAACTCCTAGTCAAGGGGTAGTGTGGGAACTACAGAATCAGGTGGCTAGATGTGATGTCATTCTGTAGCCGGCACTAAAATTGTATTTAGATACTAGTGAGAGATGTGACAGATTACACTCCGCACTCTGTTTATGGGAACCTGACAACAAAGATACTCATCCACTTCATCTTGCCTTGCTTTAGTAAGCAACCAGGGAACAGTAATTCTTCAGTCAGGTAGGAAAATAGTGAACTTAGCTAAAAGTATTGTTTTTCTGCATCTGTCTGAGTCTTTCTATCTGTGTTATTTATTTATTTTTTATTTTCTGTGAATTGAAACTCTGGTGTTAATTGTAAATATTCAGTATTTTCATGTGTTTTATTTTATTATATATTATTAAATATACCTAAAACTTTCATTGTGACTGGTATTTTAGAAAATAGTTTAACTTTTGTGAATAATTCCATTTATTTGGTGGCACTGCAGCTTCTTGCTCCTGAAAGTCTTGTTGCTTGATTAATGCTACCATTTGTATAAGTATTAATTTACTAAGAGTAATTGGTTACCCTGGTAAAACCCTTAAAGTAGCTGGTTGGTTGCAGTGAATCTACCTTATAGTCTGGGTGGAGGTGGTATACTGGTTAAATCTGTGACAGCTTTTCCCAGGTGTATGTGTGTGTGAAATTGAAATCTCAAAGAGTGTGTGTGTCATATACTTGGAACAGGGACAGGCAGCACTGATTTCTGCAGTGAGAAAGGTGGAGTATTATTTAGGACCAGGAGAGGAAAACCCAGTCCCAGGACTGGAGTTTGCTCCCTTTGTGCTAATAGGGGAAACTGTAATTAGTTCAGAGAGCTGCATCTGAAAATACTGGGTGCATCACTTTTTGTTCTAAGTGAATGTTCCCCACCAGTGTCAGTGGTGAGGATTGAGGCTCCTCGATTATTGGCCCAGAGGAGGGGCATCACAAGGGCCAAGATAAGCCCGGGTGAATGGTAGTTACATGGGGGGGGGGGGGAGTCTTCCAGAAATTGATCCATCTTTGAGGAACTCCTCTAGAAGATCTGTTTATCTTCAGTCAAAAGAGGCAGTAAAAAAATGATGTTCTATGACTCCTTGCAGACTAGCCTGGAAGATAATTTCCTTTTCTTTCCCATGAATGAGAATGTACCTATATGCCTTTCTACCATTTCCTCTGATAACCAGAGTCACAGGCAACAGTGCCTCTCCCTTCTTTTGAAAATGGTCAAGGGCGTTTACAGCAACCGTCCTCACAGAATGGACGTACTTGCATAAGACAGGTAGAATATGATAATCCTTTTTGTTTACTACCTTCAGTTGATTGTCCTGGATGATAGAATTTTAATAACTCTTAGGCACCTTTTTTCTGATGGCATGTAGCTGGCATTAAAGGGGACAAAGAAACCTGCTGCTAAAAATAATATATGAGAAAGTAGAAATGATTTTGTTTTATTGTCAGTCCAAGAACATGATCCTTTTAAGTCTTGGCCTACTGTAATTCTTCACTGTATGTGTCAATTAATATCTTCTAAGTCTTTCTTCTTATTCTGTCAAGATACGTCTCTTGGCCATTTCTGTTTGCCTGCTTAAAGATCCTCCTTTCTACCCTAGCTCTTGTGAAACAGTTCTTAAAAGGGGTGTTACATATCTGCCCACCTATTAGACAGTTGGCTACTGTGCTAGATCTGAAAAGTTTACACTGTTTCCTTCTGAACACACTAATGAGGCTGATTTAAAGTTCTTGTAATGGAAAACAGTGTTATTTATTGCTCTGACTTCTGCAGGAAGAGTATCTGAGTTAGAAACTCTTATGGTGAGTCATCCCTATCTCTTATTTCACAAAGGTTGGGTAACTTCATGAATAAAGCCTTTATGCCTAAGATTGTTTCAGAATATACACTAAGCCAAGCTGTTTATCTCCCTACTTAGAGATATTCACTGGCAACTTAGGACCTACATTGATGGAACAATATTTGTCCGGACTTCTGATCCATTGTTTGTCTCTTATGAAAAGAAGAAAGGACAACCAGTGTCTAAACAGGCAATTTCATAATGGCTGTCCCAGGCTATTAGTTTTTGGTATTCTCACTATAGCAAGTTACTTCCAGGCAAAGTCACAATCCCATCTACTAGAGCCCTGCCTACTTCTGTGGCTTTTTAGAAAAGGTCTAGAGTAAGCTTTGCTAGGACTATTGTCCAAAGGATTCTGGACTCTGCTCCAGCTTCCTCCTTCCATTCTCAATAAGCTATGGCATGCATCTCGTATTGCTTAAGGCTACTGCAGCAGTGATCTAATTATGAGCATAGTACAGCTGTGTAATTAAACTTAACATAACAGTGGATATTTGAGTAGATTGCTGTTGCAGTAGCTGCTCCTTTACTCCATCACCCTATTTTTTTTTTTTTTTTTGCTAGGGTGTGGATGTGATATTTTTGTGATCCTATCTGTTAGGGTTTTAGCCTCACTAGCTTCTGAGACAAGACATTTCTGAAATACTTGGCACCCTAACCACTGGTTTCCTCTGCATTCCTCATGCTTACCAGTGGTTATGGTGTGTGGAAGGAGTCAGATGGCTGTCTGATGCTTGGCATGATGTCCCACGTTGTTTAAGGCTACTGTAAAAGTCATCTATTCAGACATCTGGTTTTATGATAAGTTTATTTAAACAACTGAACTGTCTAGGAGTCCTGTTTATTGTGCTCATTTCAGACATAAGTGAGGAAATAGAAAACAGGATCAGCCTCTTCTCCAACTATACAAAGACAGGTATAGATGGAGACTGGAAGAGTCAAAGGTGGGACTTAAAACTGCTGATCAGTGGCAGAAAATGGCAGTTGATGTTCATTGCAAACACATGCAAAGCACTACCCTTGTCCCATAGTAACTTTAATGTGAGCTATCAAATGTAGAACTAATGGCCAGAGAAAAGAAAAGAGCTATGCAGAGTATAAATTCCCCACAAACCTGAAAGTGTTTTCAACAAACTATAGATAACCTGGGCTAGATAAGGTGAAGTGGGCTGGAAAGAGAGGAACTGGAAACAGCAAAGAGAAAGCCTAAATATATCCTTAAGGAAATAAACTCCAGAAGCTAATAAGTAATGGTCCAAATTTATCAGACACACACACACACACACACACACACACACACACACACACACACACACACACATACTGTCAAAGAAAAAACAACTTCAAAAAGATCAACACATGGCAGGTTCAGGTTAAGGCACTTTAATCTTGCAGCAAGGAGACAAAAATGTGCTAATACAGAGTTTGTCTAACTAAAATCAGGAAGTGAAGCCATTCTTATACATTTCTTACAAGACATTGCCTACTAAGCTGACGTAACAAATCATAAGTTCTTACAATATCATTTCATAGCAGCTGTTTGTTCATGATTTTCTGCTGACACTGAAAAAACTTCCTAAGGAAAACAACGTGGCCTTGATGACCACTGGTCAGATACAACTTCTCACTATGCAATGTTACCATTCAAGGTACTATGGCTAATTCGAGCACAAAGCAAGTACAGAGTATAGTTCATTTCTTCAAGCAGTCTTTGTTCAACTGTATCTATCTTTTCTGCAGCTGTGCGTGTTCTCATAACATGAACAGAGCTGATTGTTCAAGTTCAATAACATTATAGAAAACAGTATTGTTCTATTCATTATTTTCCTGACCTAGCAGATAATCACCTGCTTCTCAGTATATTTCCAAAAGGCATAAACATGAATTTTGCTGTGCTAGCAAATACTAGGTCAGAGAGCATCTTGCAGTTTCGGAAAGCATATTGCAGTTTGAAAAGCATCTTATAGTTTCATACAAAACTAAGCTGTACATAAAATAGAATGAAATGTGTTAACCCTTTTAGCTTCTAATAAGCACTAAGCACACACATTAATACATATATTTCTGACATTTCCCCCCAGTTAATACTTTTTATTCTATTTTCAAAAGCATAAACAGTTTGCTTCTGCTCCAAACCTCTTCTGTTTAGGATTTGCAGTTAAGAGAGTCTTTTAGTTTAAACTTATGAAAGTGTTTCACTTTTCAACAATTCTTCAATTTCAGTACTTTGATACAAAGTCTCAGAAACTGACATGTCTATAAAATCTTTGATTAATCTTTTCATGCAGGGAATACCACAACAAACACACACTCCTAATAGGAGTAATCCCACACAAATGTCAATCAGGATGTTCATTAGGATGGTACCCCACCCCCCAAACAAATTCTGGAAAAAATCTGTCAGTGGGTTTGGGCCTGGTTTGGTCATGGCTGACACTTGCTGAATCACCTCAAGATGGTCATTTATCTCATGCTGGTTGTCAGGAATATACGAACAGCACTCCTCTTTTATTAAAGCGCACGTACCACCTTTCACCGCTAGGGTGAAGTCAAGAGCCATGCGGTTTTGAAGCACCACAGTTCTCATAACATTCAGTTCATCAGTTACTAATTCGAGAGCAGAAAAAGTTGCATTGCTCATTACTTCGAGAAGTTTGGACAGTTTTCTCAGCTCCCAAATCAATTTTACTGTGCCATATGCAGGAGCTGTGCCTGCCCATGATATAATAGTGTCACTCAAGTCCATGTGTGTCAGTTTCTTCATTTTTCACGGAATTATGGTTTCTCCAGCCTGCTTCGATTCGTCCCACTGGATTCTCAGGTCTCTTGATTGGATTTCCAGGTTTCTTGGTGACCTCTCTGACATTTCGAATTCTTCCCTGAGGCAAAACTGCAGTGTGTCGTATGGCCGGAACCAGGTAACCCAAAAAACAACTGCCGGACCAATTCTCAGGTAACCATTTGTATGCTTTTTTCCCACACACAAAATAACAATTCTCCACTTTAGTATTAATATATACTTGCCCTGCATGAAACATTTTCTTATCAATGATAGATAGTTGTTTAAAAAGAACAGAATTATGTTGTATTTCATCAACCGTTTTGTGCATTGATTCAAAATATGAGTCATAGTTTGTATCACAAATATTGTAAGGAACAGTCACATTACAATTGCTCCAACCCACCTGAACAGTATCATTTTTGTAAAAACACACAATTCTCTTTTGTGTAACAGGCAGGTACAATGCTATTTTGTCGTGTGATTTTACAGTCGTAGTATCAAAAATCAAATTTTCCCAGGTCTCATTGACCCCTAGGGGGACAGCAGTCATTAATAATCCCCCGTATGCTGTTGGTATAGATGTGCAAATCCAGCAATTCGAAACACTAAAAGTCTCAGCATACACATATTTAATTGCTTGGTAAGTGTTAAAGTTCGGATGCCAGTCTATGAGTAATGCATCACATTTATTTAGTTCAGCTCGTGTGGCTGGAAAAAGGAAAGGCCACAGCAAAAAGATTACTGTTATCAATATAGTTAACAGAATGATCATGCAATACTTCTGAGGTTGTTCTGCATTTCTATTTGCTTCATATCTGGTCATTTTGTTCTTGTTGTGTAACAGTAACAAAGTTTTTATCCAGTTTAAAGTTTTTAACCAGTTTACAGTGTGTCAGATGAATCCAGGACACTCGGTCTGCGATCTTGACCGCAGTGGGTGTTGACAGTAGCACTTGGTATGGCCCTTCCCACTTCGGTGACGTCCAATTCTTCTTTTTGATGACTTACACCCAGACCCACGTGCCTGGGACTACTGCTGCTTCCGATGGTCTGGTTTGTTCTTTATCTGAAACAGAATTTAACTGCAAAAGTTGTTTATTACTTAAAAGTCGTCTCATATATTCTGCGAGTGAACTGTCGGCCTCCTGGTCTGCAGGCATGAGAGGTTTCCACTGAGGTATACAATATGCTCTTCCAAACAATATTTCAAAAGGTGTTAACCCTTTTGCATTTGGTACAGTTCTCATGCTCAACAGTGCCAGAGGCAGGCAGTACACCCAATTATTTTGTGTCTCACTAATTAACTTCCTATGTTTACTTTTCAAAACCCCATTATGCCTCTCTACTAGTCCTGCAGATTGCGGATAATATGCACAATGGTTCTTCAAGGAAATTCCGAAATATCGGCTCTACTGTTGTATAGTTTGATTTACAAAGTGTGTGCCATTGTCACTGTAGATCTTTTCCGGTATGCCAAATCTAGGAATAATTTCTCTAACAAGGACTTTTGCAACAGTAGCTGCATCTGGATTTTTGGTCGGAAAAGCTTCTACCCATTTGGAAAACATATCTATAATGACAAGACAATACTTCTTATTTTCACATTTGTTCAGTTCTATGAAATCCATACAGATAGTATGGAAGGGGTACGGTGGTGTAGAGAAACTTCCTTGCTTAGGCTTCAACGCCCCTTGTGCATGATGCTTATTACAAACATAACATGCCGCACAAAATTTTTTTGTGTAGTTTATAAATCCATATGTTGTGAACACTCGATTCACTAACTGTACCATACCCCCCTGTTGAGACATGGCACTGCCCATGGCTCAACAAAGCTTCATATCTAAACAAATTAGATGGCAAAATCGGTTTTCGTTCTTTAGAGATGTACAGCCCTTTCTCAAGAATTGCTCCTCATTTTATCCATTTCTGTTTTTCTACTTTCATAGTAAGTGTCTGCATTGTTTTCAACATTTCTAAATCTAAAATCTCAGAAGGTTGTAATTGCTCACTCAAAAGAAATATTTCTGAAGCTGAAGCTGCCTGCTTTGCAGCTGTATCAGCTCTCACATTACCTTTTGAAATCCTATCCTGTTGCTTGGTATGAGCTACGCATTTACAAATAGCTACTTTCTGAGGTAACTGAATAGATTCTAACAAATCTAAAATAAACTGCGCATGATTAATCAGTTTGCCAGTAGATGTTATCATTCCTCTATTCTTCCACTGTTGCGCAAAAACATGTACAGTAGAAAGTGTACTGGCTGTCAGTAAAAATGTTTACACATTTACCCTTTGCTAAGGTACATGCCCGTGTCAAGGCAATCAATTCTGCTGCTTGTGCAGATAAGTTGTGTGGTAAAGATTTTGCTTCTAAAATCTCAGTATCAGAACCTACTGCATATCCTACTAGGTTCTGTCCTGTGGGACTCCTTTTGCATGAGCCGTCCACGTGATATGTCACCTCGGCATCATCCAAGGGAACATCCGTAAAGTCTTTTTTAGGTAGTGTCTTTTGCTCAATCTCCTGCAGGCAGCTGTGTGGTGTGCCGTCCGCAGGGGTTGCGAGCAAGGTAGACGGATTCAAAGTTGTACATCGTTCAATTGTCATATGAGGTTGGGTCAACAATATAGTCATACAGGAAAGATGTCTAGCAGGAGAAAGGTATGCTACTTTTTCTTGCAGTAAAATAATCGCGACTGCATGAGGCACTCTCAATGTGAGAGGGTGGAACAACACTACTGAGGCTGAAGCCTGTACTGCCATTGCAGCTGTGACTACTGCTTGTACACAGTGGGGCAGGGATCACGCCACTGGGTCCAGCTGTGATGAATAGTAAGCTATGGGGCATTGCTTGTCCCCATGTTGTTGTGTTAACACTGATGTCATATAACTTTGCTTACAATCTACAGTTTGGAAAAAAACGTTTATGATAGTTTAGTAATCCTAAAACTAATGAGGATGCTATCAATTGCTTTAATTTACAGAAAGCTGATTCTGCTTCTGGTGTCCATTGTAATAAATCTTTTGCTGCCATAGGCTTCTTGTATATCAAGTCAGTTAGTGGAGCAGATTCCAAGGCATAGTTTGGAATCCAACTCCGACAGAAATTAGTTGTACCTAGGAAGGACATCTTTTCCTTCTTGGTAGTTGGTTTGGGTGCTTGTAAAATTGCTATTTTCCTATCTTCATCTAATGTTCTGCCCTCTTTGGATATTATATATCCCAGGTATTTAACCTGATTTTTCCAAAGCTGCAATTTGTTTTTGTTTCCTTTATGTCCTTGAGTGGCTAGAAAATGTAATAATGCTATGGTATCTTCTCTGCATTCTTGCTGGGTGGGGGCTGCCAGCAGGATGTCATCTACATAAAGTAAAATCTGGCTGCCTCTTGGTGGGCTAAATCCCGCCAAGTTGCTTGCCATCTCTTGTGAGAATATTGTTGGACTTTCACAATATCCCTGTGGTAGTCGCGTATATGTATACCTTTTCCCCTGAAATGTGAATGCAAACCAATGTTGGCTGTCAGGGTGTATCGGTATCAAAAAGAATGCATTGCTAATATCTACCACAGACAAATACTTCTGTTGAGGCTTCAAACCATTTAATAGGGTGTGTGGATCTGGCACCATAGGTGCTCTAGGTATTACTGCGTCATTTACAGCTTGTAAATCTTGGACCATACGCCATTCTCTGTTTGCTTTCCTGACAGGAAATAAGGGTGTGTTATATGGTGAATCGGGAGATTCTATCAGTACTCCTTCCTTAAGTAAAGCTGCTATTATAGGTTTGATTCCTACCTCTGCATCTTTCCTTAAGGGATACTGTCTCTTTTCTGGTCTAAATGCTGATTTTGGCGTGATAGTAACTGGTCCTGCTGTACGAATTAATTCTACATCTGATTTCCCTGTTGACCAGAGAGTTTCTGCTATGCTCTGTAAGGCATTCTCTTCCTCTTCTAGCAAGAGTGCTAATCAGCTGTCCTTGCTGGACTGCAAGTGTACAGCTGGGTGTGTCTGTGTTATCCAATTTAACTTCTGCTTCTGTACTCCTTGTTCTGACAGTTCTAACTCCGTCTGTTTTTCCCACTTTGTGACTTTTTCTCCTAGGTTTGCCCATTTCACATTCTTGTCCTTAGTTAAACTAACATGTGGTAATCGATTAGATTTATAAAGTGCAAAGAATTCCTGGGGCAATAAATAGCTAACTACACTGTTCCTTTCTGTGTCCCAGTACAGATTACGTAATACTAATCTGTTTGCATGGTTTCTAAATAGTTCTTGTTCATACTCCTTATCAGGTCCTGGTGTGCTACAATAATACAGAGTACAGTGCAACAAATGCTGTTTATCAGTGTCAAGGGAGGGGGACTTACTGATGGCTATGTTCATCAGCTCTTTGGTTACTGCCCCTGGACCAGTTGTGACCAAGTCCTGGCTGTACCAATAAAATGTTCTGCCCTCCGGTCGCACTACAAAAGTATCCATTTGTCGCTGTGGCATAGTTGGAACTACTGCTATGCCAAATATCTGCATAAGGTCTCTGCCCAAAAGGTTTACTGGGCATTTTGCAGAAACAACAATTTTGCTTTTCTGGGTCATCCCTGAAACAGGGTCAGTTATTGCTATGTTATGGGAGAGTGGCTCCCAATACAGCTGTCCATTAGCTGCTTTCACTAATATGTAATCAAATGATTCTGAATTTTCTGGTAGTTTGGAAGGATGTATCAGGGTCCGTGATGCCCCTGAGTCGCACAGAAATTTAACTTCCCTCCCCTCTACCAGAACTGTAACTTCCGGTTTCGTGTCTGCTAAGTAGAGCTCTAGGCTTAATAATGCTAAGTCTAAAATTTCACTTTCTTCACTATCCGTGATTTCCTGCACTTCCTCTATTTCTTCTATCACATCCTCTACTCCCTCTATCACATTTGCATTTGTCTTTTCTCTGTTAATCCTTTCTAGTGATTCTTGGCTATCATATAGTCAGTCCTCACCCTCCTTATCTTCCATGGCTACCTTCTTGTTTTGCTTGCAATCCCTTGCTAAATGTCCCTTTCTTCTGCACTTAAAACATTCACCCCTTTTCTTTCTCTCTTCAAACTCCTCTGATCACTTATCAGATTGTTTGTTTCCCTGGGCATTTTTCTTGCCCTTTTTCCCAGACTGTACTACAAAAACTTCTGCTCCATCTTCTACAGCAAATACTTGGGTTTTCTTTTTCTTTTTGTTATTAAAATGCCTTTCGGCATGTCTTGCATATTCAAGTAATGACTGTGATCTACTTGTACGGTGATCTACCATGTGCTTTGTAATAAAGCTGCTAATGGGCGCAATACTGCTTTTCAAAAATGCATTCTTTAGCTGCTGCTCATATGGGGAATCTTGTGTTTGGTCTTCAGGTACCTGCATTCCACAATGGTTATTAAAACACTCTAATAATCTAGCATAATATCTATCAACAGTTTCACCTTCTTGTTGGATGCATTGATTAATGTAAGTCCAGTGTGCCCAAGACTTCCATTTCAAAGAGATTCGGTCTGTTAGACCTTTGACTCTGTTATCCAGTTCTGCGTTACTATGTGGGAGTGGCTTGTGTTCTGCGTCACGGGGATTCCAGTTGCCACTGATCATGTGCCAATCTGGACCTACGATTTGTCTGACTACTTTTTCTACTTCTTCTCCATTTAAATGATAACTTAACCTCATGCCCTGTAAGTCTTCTAAGAATTTTCTAAAATTAACTTTTGGATGGGAAATTCCCTCTGTAGCTTTCCGGATGTCTTCTGGTGTCCATGGTCTATATACCAGGAGAGTTGGGTCCTGCCCTTCCTGTCCTGCCTGAGGATTTGGTACTTCTATGAGCGGACATATCTCTTCTTCACTCATAGCTCGTGAATTTTTATTTATTTGATATAACTCAATATCCCCTCTTAAGTTACGTGTTCGAGACTTAGTCTCGATGGGATCTCTGACAAGCGGTTTTGGTTTCACGGGGACAGCCGGGAATAGCGGAGGTGGACCAACTTGTCCACTTGCTTCATATTCTGGTAAGGGAAGCGGAGGAGGTGGGGGGGGCTGATGCTATTACCAAGTTATTATCCTCTTTATCTAAAAACATTGTTTTTGAATTATTACTCTTTTGTTCCCTACGGTTTGCTTCCTCAATCTACCTGTGTGCCTGAGGAATGCCTAACTGACGTTGCTTTTTCACCTGACCTTTTGCGTCAGTTTTAAGCTGTTTGACAAGTTTAATAAGCGAGGATATTTCTAATTTGCCATCAAATTCATATTTATTAACCCATTTTGTATAGTACCTAACATTGTCGGCATGTTGTAATCGCATATATTTTGCATCTTCAGTTAACGGCGGATCTTGGGAACTTTTTGTGCACTTATTTCCCTTATTGTTCTGACTGTTTAAATGTTACGTAACCCTTCTTGTTTTTACGTGGTACCACGATTTCTCTTTTTTCACAGTTTATCTAGAATAACTGCCTACCTATTCTGTTTCCCTGATCTATGACAAGACTGCAATCTTTCTGTCCCTGGCTTGTACAAGACAAATCTCCTGACAGACAATGCACATCAAGTCCCTGATCTAAAACAGAAAAAGGTAAATCTCACCTTAGCTCAGCCTCCGTGATTGATCGTCTGGTTCAAGGAAATACCATTAACTCATCCTCCAGTCGCAGATCAGAACAGTGGCTGGCCTCTTTTAAATGACAATTTAGTCGGAGGTCTTTCAGCGCAGAAGAACCAATGTGGTTTCTTCCCCGTATGGTTTCATGCCACCTGGCCCATCTGACCTGAGGCGAAGTGAGAGTTTCCGGTCCGAAGGGCCAATCTGTCAAAGGAAAAACAACTTCAAAAAGATCAACACATGGCAGGTTCAGGTTAAGGCACTTTAATCTTGCAGCAAGGAGACAAAAACGTGCTAATACAGAGTTTGTCTAACTAAAATCAGGAAGTGAAGCCATTCTTATACATTTCTTACAAGACATTGTCTACTAAGCTGACGTAACAAATCATAAGTTCTTACAATATCATTTCATAGCAGCTGTTTGTTCATGATTTTCTGCTGACACTGAAAAAACTTCCTAAGGAAAACAACGTGGCCTTGATGACCACCGGTCAGATACAACTTCTCACTATGCAATGTTACCATTCAAGGTACTATGGCTAATTCAAGCACAAAGCAAGTACAGATTATAGTTAATTTCTTCAAGCAGTCTTTGTTTAACTGTATCTATCTTTTCTGTAGCTGTGCGTGTTCTCATAACATGAACAGAGCTGATTGTTCAAGTTCAATAACATTATAGAAAACAGTATTGTTCTATTCATTATTTTCCTGACCTAGCAGATAATCACCTCCTTCTCAGTATATTTCCAAAATGCATAAACATGAATTTTGCTGTGCTAGCAAATACTAGGTCAAAGAGCATCTTGCAGTTTGAAAAGCATCTTATAGTTTCATACAAAACTAAGCTGTACATAAAATAGAATGAAATGTGTTAACCCTTTTAGCTTCTAATAAGCACTAAACACACACATTAATACATATTTTTCTGACATACACACACACACACACACATATATATATATATATATATATATATATATATGTGTGTGTGTGTGTATTTCTTTTTGAATTATTGATGTATTTGATGTAAAAGTTCCTTCACCAGCTATAAATAAATGCAATCTGAGGGTCATGCTGCTCAATGCTAGAAGTCTAAATCTCAAGATGCACTCACTCGAAGCACTCCTCAAAATGGAGAACATCGACATTTGTGCTGTAACGGAGACCTGGTTTAAATCCGCAGAAAGCGCCCCTGTGCTACCAGGCTATAACTCATTCCACACCTTTCGTACCCAGAAAATGGACCAAAGCTCCAAAGGTGGTGGCGTCTCCATATTCATAAAGGATATGCACCATCCTGACTAGTAGCCCAGCATAACGCATTGGAGATACTTCAGGTATAACTAACAGTGGGTAAGATGGCAATTCAGGTCATAGCATGTTATAGGTCCCCAACCATGGCCCAAGACTCTCATTCCACATTCCTAATTACCCTGGAAACTATTAGGGTCCAACCCAACACTCTCATACTGGGTGACTTTAATTATCCCTCTATCAATTGGGAAAACTACTCGTGCACCAAAACACTTGCCCAACGTTTCCTGGAATTCATTAATTCCAGTGCACTGGACCAGCTCATTCTTACCCCCACTAGAGGAAACAACATACTTGACCTGGTTATTACTAACATGGGTAACCATTGGCTCAGCACCAATAGTTTACTCCCTGGTTAGATCCGACCACAAACTAATTACCACGGAAATCCACATCTCACCCATACCACCAGCAAAGGTAACCATCATGAAAAACTTCTCCAAAGCTGACTTTGGGCTCCTAAAAACAGAGGTGGCTAACTTCACGGTACCCATGCAAATGGGAAATAGGTGCATGACCACCGAATCATACACCAATGCACTGTACGAACACATACATAAATGCATGGAACTAGCCGTACCCAACAGAACCAAGATGCTCTCCTCCAAAAAAAGGAAGCCAATCAGGTGGTCCCCCTGCCATTAACAAACTCTACAACAGAAGGAAGAAACTGTTACAGAAAAAGATGAAGTCCCAAGACTGGAAAGACTCCCTTATTAGCCTCAAGAAAAAGTTGAGATCCCTCATCAAAACCTCTAAAGCTAGCTATGAAGGCAGAATTGTGGCTGACACTAAAAACAACCACAAAGCCTTCTACAGTTATATCAAGAATCTCCACAGCAATACCCAGATTTGCTCTGAGTTACTGCAGAATGGTACCTCCTATACTGAGCCAACAGATATTGACAACATACTGGCTGACAGATTCAGTGCCAACTTTACCCCCCAAAGGACCAATCACAATATCGGAAGAATGCCAGGTACCCAGCATTACTGCAGCACAGGTTAAAGCTACATTGTCCAAGACCAATAATACAGCTTCCATGGGACCCGACAATATCCCTGGCTGTGTTCTACATGATCTAAAAAGTGAACCGGCACCACAAGTGTGCCCTGTTCAATCACAGCCTCACCTTCGGTTTTGTCCGTACAGAATGGCACACTGCTACAGTCATCCCTCTCCATAAAGGGAGAGTGACTACAGATCCTGGGAATTATTGCCCCATTAGCCTGATGAGTCTGATATGTAAGGCTATGGAGCGCATCATCATGGACTTAATTAACAAGGATATAGGGAATCTCCAAACTGTAGATCCCACACAATTTGGTTTTGCGAAGGGTAGATCATGCCTGCTCAACCTGGTTGACTTCTTTGAGTCAGTCACCAGAGCTGTGGATGAGGGCAAGGTAGTTCATACAGCCGACCTTTGATACCATTCCTCACTCAGGAATTATTGATAGAGTCACCAAACTAGGCATCAACCCCTATATCACTAGGTGGGTTGCAAACTGGCTCACAGATAAAACCCACATTGTGAAAGTAGCAGACTCCAAGTCAGAATACTGACCTTTCATGAGTGGAGTCCCACAGGGATCGGTCCTGGGTCCTCTCATGTTTGGCATCTATTTCTCAGATGTCCAGGCCAAAACGGAGGGACTCGGGCTGACCAAGTTTGCTGATGATTGCAAGCTGGGAGCCATTATTAACTCCCCAAGTGATGTAGGACCCCTACAGAAAGGCCTCACTGAGACCAATGACTGGTGTTGAAACCATGGGCTCAAGCTTAATGCCAAAAAATGCATCATCATTCCCTTTGGGAAAAACTCAGTTCCCACTAATTACCACATTTATGGTAGCTCACTGAACACTGAAGGTGTTATAAGAGTTCTGGGGACACAGGTTGACAGCAACCTCTCCTTCGACCACTACATTGCCACTGTGGTCAGAAAGTCCTTCTATGTGGCACATCTCATTACCAAGTGTTTTGCATCCAGGAAGAAAGAGGTCATCATCTCTCTCTACTCTTCCCTCATTAGACCAATCATTGAGTATAATGCCCCATTTGGCATGTACCTCACCAAATGCCTGCAACAGCTGGAAAGGCCCCAAAAGTACCTCACAAAGAGGATCCTAGGACTTAAACACATGCCCTACATGGACAGACTCAAAAAACTCCAACTTTTCTCTGTCTCATATCATCTATTAAGAGGTGATCTCTGCTTGACTTACAAAGTCATGTCTGACCCAGCCCTATTATAAATGTTACACCTAAAGAAATCCCAATCCCTCTGCACCACATGCCCCAGGGACCTCAACCTTATTACCACAATCAACAGAACATCCTGGAGGGACAAGTTCATAACCCAGAGACTGCCTATGCTCTGGAATAGACTTCCCATACATGTCAAGCAGAGCACCTCACTGGCCCTTTTCAAGAGTAATCTTGATGAGTGGATGGGAAATAGAAAGTTCACCCCGGGGATCACTCCAGTGGCTCTACTTGATAGAGGAACCAGGAACTAATGGCGGCATGATGCCAGGGCACTTCTATGGGCTAGGCTTGTCAAGGCTCCAGGGCCATTGGACTAGTACACACCTATGAACCTATGTTTCAAACTTGCTGTAGTATATGTAATTTTTGTTTGAGGAAGTATTTTACATCCAAAATATATTATGTCGGTATTAAATGTATAAACATGCAACACACAGCAATTACAGCCACTTTGAGTGAAAATACCCCAGATATGTTATTTTGAGCAAATGAATGAATGAAAAAAGTGTAGAATGCAAGTCACTGGAACTATTCTCCCCCATGCTTCTTCACTGTCCCTAATTATGCACATAGTGCTACACTCCTGTAAAGTAGTATTTTTACTGGTGAACCACTGAGTATGAAGGTGAGTCAATAATGCCAGACAAAAATTTCATAGTTCTTATTGTTAAGGGAATGCTGCTCGCAAACTGTGTATTCCATTCCCAAGATGTTGCTCCCCCACACTTGCTTGTGTTCATTCGTTCTTTATTTATTTATTTACTCCATTCATTCATTTATTCATTCATGTATTCATTGTGTTTATTGCAATTTTTCCAAGATGTAGCTGTATGCTAAGGGCAGCATGGAAGCGGGTTCATTGCCAGGATTTTTGGAATCGTATCTTCTTCTTCTTCTTTTTGCTGTTCCCATTAGGGGTCACCACAGCGGATCATCTGTTTCCATTTCTTCCTGTCCTCTGCATCTTGCTCTGTCACACCAACCACCTGCATGTCCTCTGTCACCGCATCCATAAACCTTATCTTAGGGCTTCCTCTTTTCCTCTTACTTGGCAGCTCCATCCTTAGCATCCTTTTCCCAATATACCCTGCATCCCTCCTCAGCACTTGTCCAAACCAACGCAATCTCGCCTCTTTGGCTTTGTCTCCAAACCGTCCAACCTGAGCTGACCCTCTAATATATGATTCCTAATCCTGTCCATCCTCGTCACACCCAGTGCAAATCTTAACATCTTTAACTCTGCCACGTCCAGCTCTGACTCCTGCCTTTTTGTCAATGCCACCATCTCCAACCCATGTAACATAGCTGTTCTCACTACCCTCTTGTAGACCTTCCCTTTCACTCTTACTGGTATCCGTCTGTCAGAAATCACTCATGACACTCTTCTCCCACTGCACCCTGCCTGTACTCTGTTCTTCACCTCTCTTCCACACTCACCATTACTTTTTTGGAATTGTATATTGACTTCTAAAATCTAGTCCCTCCCCATCTAAATGTAACCTTCTTCCACTCCATGTTCCACATGCTTCTGGACAGTATACATTTTTAATAATGACAACACCACCAAACATGATAAGCATATTAAAAAAAATCTGCCCCCTCATTCTTTGAGAAAAAAAATCATATACAAGACATACCAAGTAAAAAAAAATATCACTTTTAAAAGTTACAACATTTGACCAGCAGTTTACCAAACATTACTATACATATATACATTCCAGCAAGACACCAAGAAATATTTAAAGATATAACACAATATATTCCCACTACATCAAGAGCAATACTAGCATGTAAAAAGTTCTCTTTTGAATGCAAAAATGCATGCTCAATGAATATATCCTAAGACAGTGTCAGCCAAATCACATTGCTTTATGTAGCATTTCCTTTTGTCTTTATATAAAGATCCATAACTGCATTTTATCCATACTGGAGTTTCCTTTTTCAGTCCTTATCGATCTTCTTACGTTTTCAGATTATCTGCCTGTATCCAGCTGTCTTGCCATAACATTTCCCCTTCCATCTTTTACAATCAAACTCCTAACTTGTTGTCCAATTGATATTATTTGCAGCCTTTCCCTTTCCTGCAATTTCTGTTTCATTCAACCTAACCATATAAGTACAATCTTTCAGTCACATTACTCTTCACTTAGAAATCTTCTCAGACTCCAGTATGCACTTCTCTTATATCTGTTGCATCATCAGGCAACTGCAGAACAGATGGCAACATCAGCTTCTGGCTCATCACATTTTCAACAATTGTGGTCTCTCTGATTGCAAACTCTGTATTTATGCTTAGGTGTCCTGATTTCTAGTAAATTATTAAACATAACATTGATGTTTATTCTAAATCTACACATAACTCACTAACTTGTCAAAGTAATCCATTTAGGGAGATTGCAGAACTGTTTAATTTGCAAGAGAAAGAAAGCAACATTTCTCTTGGTAATTGTCCTGCAGTCTTAATCTCAAGCATGAACAGTAATGTGCACCTTGGACTATATACTAATTCTGAGATGAATGCCTCAGAGATCCTCCCTTTTACTCCAGCGTGCAAAGATCTTAGTGGTAGTATATGTGTCATTCCTGCTCTGGGCCAGCACTCAAGGAGCCTTAATCCTCACCAATGACAATGGACAGGGATGTTCACTTGGAACAAAAATAGATGCATACAGTATTTCCAGATGCAGCTCAATGCACCAAGCACAATTTCCCTTAAAGGAGTACCGCACCCACAAACTCAAAAATCATGGCATGATGTTTCCTACACTTTAACAGCACTCTGGGATTATTTACAGGATTTTAAATATTTTTATATGTAATTCCAGACTCTGACCACCTGGAGGCTGGCATATTGACGTGTTTTGGATAAATCAGGTTGCCATCCAGTATCCCAGAAATCATTGTTTGGCTCAAAAATGTTACATCATGCAGGCCTCCGTTTGCCTAAAGTTCCTGTCATTTCATAGATGTTGCATGCGTACTGAGTAAAATAGAACAATGTAAGTAACATTCCCTGCTGCTGGATGACTACTTAAAACAGAAACAGTGCAAATGCCACAGAACACACTCAAAGTGCTGTTTACTGCTGCCTTTTTTTCTAATTTAGTTTAAATGGCACTAATTTGTGAGACAATGAATTCCAGTCCATTTACTTCTCCCCTCCCCCATAACACTTAGCTTCCCTAGCTGTCAAAGTCCTGAGGGTAATTTGACCTGATAATTCTATTGTTTGGCAGATCTCAGCAGGGTGCTTGACTCATGTAATTTAATCTTTGCTCTAGCATTTCCTTTGTTAGAGGGGACTTTTTTTGCTGCACTATAGCCATGGTCTTACTTGACTGCAATCACATCCAATAAGGTCTTGCACCAAGGAGCTAAAGAATAAAACATTTATACTATTAACCAGTTAAGATCTTTATTAATTTAAGTGTTAAGGTATCACTTCATGCTTCCCCCTTGTTAAAAATTGAGATTTACATGTGCAAAGTGTGTTGGTATGCAGTGTTTGCCTTCATATGTTTTTACTCCACTGGTTGGTTTGCAAAAAAAACCTTTTTGCAGTGTCCCTGGATTTGTCTTTGTACATACAAACCACATTGCTATATTTTCCCCTTCCTTTTTCTTGTGTCCAGAAGTCACTTATAAGAAAGTAAATTTTTTATTGATTTTTTTTAAATAAAGGACATCAAGGTTAACTTACCTTGAATCAGATAATGGATGCCACTGCAAAGAATCAGTGTTGAAATATTTGTGCATGGACAAAATCCCTTACTAAATCTATTTGCCAGCTTCCAGTTCAATTGGTGCTATGGCTTTAATATACTGGTGTGTTTGCTCATGCCTTCCAAATATCTCCACCATTACATACCAGTTTTACAGTGTAGTAACCACCCGATATGCTCATACACCTTTAGCCATCAATATGCAGCTACTGCTCTTCATATGAGTATGTGAATTCATTTTCAGACTTAAGGTGTGGAAGCTGCACTGAATAATTCTAGGGGCATGTTCAGGTTTCACATGGTGCTTGCTTAGAGCTACTCTCATGTTAAGCCACTATGAATATGTTGCACTGCCACCTCTGATACCAGGGTAACATTTTAATCTTTCTATTCCCGCACTGCACACTAGCAGTATCTGGTGCAAATACAACAGAGAAGTATGTAAGCGATACACCACCTAAGCATCATTTGCCGTGCAGAATGTACAAGTATGCATACCAAATTTCTGTGTTTCCAAACATCGGTGTTACTACACTACTACTGAATAAAATGAACAGCACTCAGGCTGGGGGAAGGACAAGGGAGCCATGACATCACAGAATGGGTGGGTCTTATTATTTTATTTAGAATCAGATGATGGCTGTGGTGATGTCACTTTGGGGGAGGGAACTGATTAAAAAAAAAAAAAAAGGACCTGCACTGTCTGGCCTCGATGTCAGTAACTGGGCAACTCCAGCAAGCTTTATTCAAACATGAAAGAATCATTTTGTAAGTGAAACCATCACAGTATGAGATGGTAGGCTTCTGTTACAGAAGTAAGGAGAATTATAAAAATTGTAAATGCTTTATTGTTGTTGCTTTACAGAGGACAATGTAAATAGGGAGGAAAAGGGCCGTGAAGTTGAGGAATACATTAGAGAAACCTGTTGTACTCCTTTAAGAATACACAGGGAACACACTCAGTCTGGGGGCTGGGTTTCCCTCTCTCTCGCCCTCTCTCTAGGCCCCCAGTAAGACTCCCCACTGGCACAGCTGTAGAGTTGAGTCCTCAGCTGAGTGTTCCAAGCCAAGTCCTCTACCACCCTCTCTGTGAAACCAATGCTCTGTGTCCCTGCTCCAAGTAGCTGACACACACACTCTTTGAGATTTGATTCTCACACACACACACACACACACACACACACACACACACACACACACACACACACACACACACACACACACACACACACCTCTGGGAAAGGCTGGCACAAATTTACTAACTCTTCTGCCTTTGCCCAGACTATGAGGTAGATGTTCTTTGTGTTTCACTGTTGCAGTCATTACATTTGGGTAATCTGCTGGCAGGTTGCCCTCAGTCGGCCTGAATATCAAAGTCTTAGGTCCTGCGTCAGTTGCTGTCTCCTCTTCCATGATGTCAGGGGTATAAAACAGGCAGCCGACGCCATTTTCTTTAGTCTTTCTTGCCGCACAGTGCCCGAAGCAGAAGCAGTTCGCAAGTGCCGGTCAGCTGACTCCTGAAATTTTCAAATTCGAGTTTCAGAACCAAAGTCTTCAATTAAAGCTAAGTACCCCGTTGGGGAAACTTTTTCTTGCTCCTTACAATGTCAGTAAAAGTTAGTAACTGCATTACTTGTGGGAAGCAAATACCTCATAAAGATTTTCATTTGTACTGTATTCCTTGCCTAGGCCCAGATCATAATGTGTCTTGCTGTCGGTTTTGTGCTAGATTTAACCAATGCAGTATTAAGTGTCGGTATATCTTTGCTTCAAAATATTTTGGAAACAGATTTAACTACCCTGAAATGTCGTCGGATGGCAATCCGACTACCCAAGTTCACAAAAAATGCAAAGAAAAGGACAGAGACAGACCGTTGAGGTTCAAAACCGACGATGAAGCTTCCCCTAAGCTAATCGCCGGTATTCAGTGAGGTGCTTTTGCAGCCCCTGATGCCTGCTACTTTCGAGTTGCAGGCCTCTACCGAGACCCATGTTGTGTCCGGCACACCCCGAGATTCTCAAAGTATTGTACCCGTGGATGTCTCTCTCTCGGATGGGTCCGGAGCCGCTGAGCAGGCACCGGCTTCTGAGGGTGTCTTCAGGCCTCAGCATTTCTATATAAAACCAACGCCAGCTTCAAAAACAGACAAAAGTAACTTCTAAGGCTATGGTGTTTGCCTTACAAACAAAAGGTGTAGGGTTTGACTCTCACATGGGGTAATTGCCTAGGCTTAAAATGGCCCACAAGGGCAGTTAGCCTAGTACTAATCTATGAACCTATGAACCTATAAGATTACTCCTTTGGAGAAACCTTGCATACTTTGAGGGAACATTTTCATTGGGAGAGTCAAGATTTCTCAGAATCAAAAAAGAGGCTTAGGGATTTCCTTCTTCTCCCTCAGCATAGGCCTTTAGCCATACCTCCTGTATTAGACATTGTTGATGTGTTTTTGGAATCAAGCATGACTCCAGATTCCTTACTTCCGGCTACTAGCAAGCCAGACAGATATTACAGGGTTCCTGACTCTCACAAATTTTTATTCAAAAACCCTACTGCTGACCCTGAAAATCTTACAGGGTCCCAAAGCTGTAAAGGCCTCAACAGCTAAGAATCCTACCCTCTCTGATAGAGATTCCAGGGTGCTGGATAGATGGAGAAAGAAGGTTTATATGTCTGCAACCTTGGAAATTAGGGCCTTAAACTGCCAGTTTCATATGCTTAAATATCAACAGCATGTTATAGGATTATTGAAACAGAAAATGATGTTGATTTCTGAATGTGTGGAAAATAAAGAATTACAGGAATTATTGCATGCAGCAGAGCAAGTTGGAAAGCATACTTTGCAATGTGGTTTTGATTCCTTGGAGGCCTCCTGCAGGGCCACAGTTACTGGATCTGAAGGCATGTCTGGCTAAAGGAGCAACATTTGCCTGACCATGTTAAAGCTAAATTGTTGGATGTACCTTTACAGCATGATACACTGTTTGGTAATAAGGCAGAAGAGGTTTTAAAGAAATTGGAAGACAAAGCTAAGTCTATGCAAACTATAAAATACTTTTTACAAGTGCAGCCACCAAGATTCAGTAGACACTGGCCTACAAAAATTGGTCCTTTCCTGTGTCCGACAGAGCTTCAAGGGGCAAATCCAGATGCTCAAAGGGCTCTAGATACCATTCACAGGATTCTTATAGGTCAAAGCGATGGGGTCTCTCTACCTCCAAATCTGGAGGAAATAAAGTGCAACCCTACAGTAAACAGTCTCAGTGACTTCCCTCTGCCATCACCAAACACTTATATTTTGGCAGCCCCCTTAGGGGGAAAACTAGCACTTCATGCTCAAAATTGGCAGTTAATAACCCAGGACAAGTGGGTATTAAACATAGTATCTCAGGGATACAGATTTCATTTCCACACTCTGCCCTTTCCAAAGAGTTGGCCAGATCTGCCACAAAATCAATGGGCAGAGGCACAGAAACAAGTTACATCCCTCATGGATATGGGGGCTATTCAGCTAGTGCCAGAACAGGAAAAAGGACAAGGGTTTTACTCAAGACTGTTCTTGGTACCCAGAAAAGACAATGCCTTGTGCCCAATACTGGATTTATCAATTTTGAACAAATTCTTGGACATACCAAAATTCAAAATACTAACTTTGCAGCAGCTTCTGCCCATGCTGGGCAAGAATGCTTGGCTAGTGACTCTAGACTTAAAAGAGGCATACCTGCATATCTCAATAAGGGAATCATGCAGAAGATACCTCCACTTCAAGGCTGGTTTTATGCATTATCAATTCTCTGCGCTGCCCTTTGGCTTATCTACTGCACCCAGGATCTTTACAAAGTGCCTGGCACTAGTAATTGCATTTTGCAGACAAAGAAGTATACAAATCTATCCTTACTTGGACGACTGTCTCATTCAAGCAGAAAACAAGGGCATTCTTCTTCAACATCTGGGGTTTGTGAAAAGGCTTCTAACATGCCTAGGGTACACAATAAATGAAAAGAAATCACATCTGGTACACTCTCTCAAAAGATAACATTCCTGGGTTCAAGCTTGAATACAACTGCCCAGATGTCTTACCTTACGCCAGACAAACAAAGGCAACTGACTATTTACTTCAAACAGATGGCAACAAAAACCCAGTTATCTGCAAGACAAATTCTGCAGGCTTTGGGGTTCATGGCATCCTGAATTCTACTGATTCCATATGCAAGACTGCATATGAGGAAACTACAGTGGTACCTAAAAAGTTTATGGAGTCAACATTGTCACAGTCTGGAAACAATGATTCCACTCATTCCCTGCCTACAACAGGAGTTTCTTTGGTGGGCAGAGACATGTCACCAGAACATGGGACGGTCTTTCACTCTACCCCCTGCCAACCATACCCTAACTATAGTCGCATCAGACTATGCTTGTGAGGCCCACCTGGTGGGGAGATGCATTCAGGGCATATGGAGCCCAAAACAAATGCATCTGCATATCAACCAGAAAGTGATGTTAGCTGTTCAGAATGCCCTGACAGCCTTCAAGGACTTACTTCAACCAGGACAACTACTGATAAAGACGGACAACACCACAGTTATGTGGTACATAAACAAGCAGGGGGGCACACACTCCTACCCCCTTTGCAGACTAGCCATGGCATTGTGGGACACAGCCTTGACTTACCAAGTACATCTTCAAGCTCAATTCCTGCCAGGAAAACAAAATACTCTGGCAGACGACCTAAGCAGAAACCTTATGGGACCCTCCTGAGTGGAAACTGGATCCACAAGTCTTCAGCATGATAACAGAGAAATGCGGGAGCCCAGACATAGATCTATTTGCCTCTCCCCAGAATTATCAACTGGACAAATTCTGCACAAGGAATTATCACAGACAAGCATGGAAAGTGGATGCCCTATCCTTCAGTTGGAAAAATCTATCAGTCGACGCCTTTCCTCCTCTGCCTCTTCTTCCAAAGGTCCTACTAAAGGTCAGACAAGAAAAAAAAATGATTCTAATTGCCCCGGACTGGCCTCACCAACACTGGTACCCAATCCTAAGGAATATGTCTCAACTCCCTCCTTGGTACTTGCCTCAAATACCTCATCTACTGTCTCAGCAGAACAATCAAATCCTGCACAATCAGCTCCAAACTCTGAACCTGGCAGCATGGCTGATCATGTAGTTATTCAAACACCACCACCTCAGTAAATCTGTGATGGATGTCATTTTGGAAGCCAGAAGGCCTAGTACTAGAAAATCTTATGCTGATAAATGGAAGAGATTCTGTGCTTGGAACCAAGCACAAGGAACTGACACAGCAGAGCCAAATATTCCTCAGATTTTACAATACTTGACTGAGATGCTTGACAAGGGCCTATCTTTTTCATTAATAAAAATCCATGCCTCTGCCATCTTGGCTCATTACAACACAGAGCCTCCGATTTTTTCTCATCCTTTGCTAAAACAGTATCTTAGAGGGGCCAAAATTTTAAGGCCTCCCAGAAGATCACCAATTCCTGCATGGGACCTCAATTTTGTGTTGGAAAAGCTCACCCTGCCTCCATTTGAACCAGCTGCTACTGTAGATATACAGTTTTTATCCTGGAAAACAGCTTTACTTCTGGCAATCACTTCAGCAAGAAGGGTTTTAGAGCTACAGGCCCTCATGGCTGTGGAGCCTTTTATTTTATTTTACCCAGACAGGGTGCCCCTCAGGACCAATCCTTCCTTTATTCCTAAGGTGGTATCCAGTGTGGCTCTTAACCAAACTATTCACCTGCCAACTTTTTACCCAAATCCACAGAACAAGGGGGGGGGGTGGATTCTGCATTCCTTGGACGTGCACAGACAACTAAGATTCTACTTAAACAGGACCAAATCTTTAAGAAAGTCTGTGCAGCTACTGGTGGCATTTGCTGCAGGATCAGAGGGGAAGGCTATTTCAAAGCAGGCTATTTCAAAGTGGATAAGCCACTGCATTCATTTCTGCTATTTCCATCATGGTAAACCGGTGCCCAAGGGCATTAGGTCACATTCCACCAGGGCTGCATCTACATCACCAGCTTTTCTCAGAGGGGTACCAACCAAAGACATTCTATAAGCTGCTACTTGGAATTCTGTTCATACTTTTACAAAGCATTATGATTTGCCTCTCTTCTCTAAGTCCAGGGCAGGCTTTGCCACTGCAGTTCTGCAGGGCCTTATAGCCGCTCCTAATGCTATTTAGTTCCAGCCTCCCATCCATAGCTTTGGGATTCTACCCAAATGTAATGACTGCAACAGTGAAACATAAAGAACATAGTACAGTTGTGTACACTTACCATAAATGTAGATGTTTGAGTGTATTCACTGTTGCAGTCCGGTTTACTCACCCGCCATCCCCCTTTATTCTACAGCTTTTCTTTCCTTCACTATATTCTACAGCCTTTGTGTTGTATTTGCTTTTGAATGAAGGTAAAGTTTATGTTGTGACAATTGCATATATTTATAGTTTATATATATATATATATATATATATATATATATATTTTTTTTTTTTTTTTTTTGCTCCTCATTTGGGGGGCACCTGACATCTGTGGCAAGAAAAACTAAAGAAAATGGCATTGGCTGCCTGTTTTATACCCCTGACGACCTGGCATCATGGAAGAGGAGACAGCAACCAAAGCATGACCCAAGACTTTGATATTCAGGCCGACTGAGGGCAACTTGCCAGCAGATTACCCAAATGTAATGACTGCAACAGTGAATACACTCTAACATCTACATTTATGGTAAGTGTACACAACTGTACTTTATACTGCCACCAGCCAGCTACTGTAAGGCTCTTACAAGGGTGCCCAATTATACTGAATAAAATTAATACTAATAGAAATGGTGGTGTTTGACCAATGCAGCAATGCTTTCAGCAGAGGTGACAGTGTCACCAAAAATACTCTCAAAAGTTAAAATATTCTCTAAAAGACCAGCCAAAATTAAATGTTTAAATATATTTAATAATAAATAATAAAAGAACATGAAAGTACTAAATGCCTATTTATAATAAACACCAGAGTTTCAGTCACAGGAAATATTAAAGATAACACAGATGGATAGATTCATACAGATACAGAAAAACAGTACTTAACTAATCTCACTATATTTTCCTAACTGTTCTAAAGAATTACTATCCCCTGGTTGCTTACTAAAGCAAGGCAAGATGATGTGGGTGAGTGGTTTTCCTTCTTTGTCAGGTTTCAAAAACAGACTACCCTGAGACTTCTATCTCATCTAGTATTAAAATATAATTTCAGTGCTAGATTACAGAATGACATCACATACATCTGGTCATCTGACTTTGGTTCCCACACTACCTCCTTTGCTAAAAACTGAACCAGAATTTAGCACACGTGTTACCATACACACAGATAGAGGCTTGCTTTACTGAGATGTCTTATAGCATCTGGATGCTATAAAACCATTTCAAAATTTTCACCCTTCCAGGGTAGCAATTAGTTCACCCCTAAGTACAGAACAGTAGGATTCTTAGTCCTGGTTTACACAGGTATTTCATCACTGTTTGCAATCAGAACTGTAAGATACAATCTTTATAGCCGAAACCAAGTAATTTAATTTCAGACTATTTTTCAAAGTTAGGTGGACTGAGATTAACCTCTTCTTTTCCAGTATCCTCTGTTACAGTATATTAATTTCAACAGTTACAGTACAGTGTGACATATAGGTATATTTCTTGTCTGTCCAGCAGGACCCATTGTTGGCAGATTTTTAACAGAAGCAGCTTTACAATTACGTTTTCAACACAAGCACTTGTACAAGTCAGTTTGATATATAAATGACATATACTTCTTTACAAAACTCCAGCTAGCTGTGCTGGCATATGTTACGCATCAACTGCCTTATGTCTCCTGGTATAGCTGGCACTACCTCACATCGTCACATCATACATAGTTCTCTGGAACACTGGGATGCAGCCCTCAGGTCATGGATGTAGAAAACGATCTAATACTGCTAATGCAAATTTTGTGTATTACTGTCTTCTTTACAAGCTAGGCATTATTCTTCTCATTTGTAAGGGTTGAGCAGTAACATCTCCAGCTGTAATCATGCATCTTATAAGAGATAATAAATAAAGACTTTTTTTAACATATCCTGGATTATTTATGAGTCTTGTGTCAGTGGACTGTATGTGAATTTAATTTAACATTCTAATATAATTTGTTCAGTTTGCAGAATAATATTAGTATTGTTAAGCATCTGTGTAGCCCTTTAGAAGTGACATTAAATGACTATGTAATTGGGTAAATTATAGTAACATTCATACTGCTGTGACATTTTTCTTAATCTAACATCTTTTCATCTTGCCCTTTTAACAGATGAAATCAGCAAGTGCAGGGGACAACAATCTGTTTACTGAACAATACTGCAATATATGTAATGCTCAGCTTATCTCTGAATCTCAGAGGGTGGCACATTATGAGGTAAGTGCATTTAAACATACAAAGGCATGTGACTTGCATACAAGCCATACAAATTTCCGTGCAATGTTGGTTTGGAGTGGAACTCACACTTCTGGAGATAAAAATGTAGATTAAATGCACTGTTGTATATACCTTATATTTGAGACAGACTGCATAGAAAAATTGTTTACATGGCAAAAGAAGTTTGAGTAACACTTTTAACACTGTAATACACAAGCAGCATACTAAATTCCTGTCAGAAAACCTTTTAGAATAAAATTAGTCTGCCGGAAAATAATGTCAGGTGAGTTGTATTATATATAACAGTGTTATGCAGCTGTGCCAAACCAATAGAACAGTTCTAACAATTTCTAATGATATCACAACAAATGCTGCTCCCCACCAGAAAAAAAATTAAGTAAAATCAAACAAAAGCCCTTTGTTTGCTGCCTAGTTTACTCAGTTTCCTTCCCCTTGTCCTGTGAGTTTTACAGTTATAAATATATATATAATCTATCCCAACTGCTAAAGGAGACTCACAAAACAAAGCAGCAAATCCAGAAATAAGTATAAGTGAGTCAAAGCACCATGGTCCAGCCAAATAAATATGTGGTTTTTATTTTAATTTTGGATTTGGTCTGATGAAGCGGTAACCCCATGAAAGTGCTAACCTTTTTCCAATAAACTGCTTGCTGTTTTACATATCTTCTGGACATTTATTTGGCTGGACCGTGGTGGTTTGACTCACTTATACTTATTTCTAGGTTTACAGTTATGGCAGTATAAGCAGGGTTGGCAAAAAATCATTTTCTCCAGGCACAGATTTCAGTACCTTTGGGGGATTCTCAGCCATTTGTAAGCAAGCCAAGAAATTGATCTATTCTGTGTTTTGTAATCCTAGCATGGGCCTTTTCTCAGTTGACTGTACCCAAACTATTCCATCAGGATCCATCCAAGAGACACCTTTATAAATATTCTTATCTATCTCAGTTGGCTCTTCTCAATCCAAGAGAGTAAAAATTCTGCTCCAGACATTTTCTGGATTACTAAAATCACCAACCTTTCTTGGTGAGTAATATCAGTGACACTGCAAAGATACCTTCTTCCTGCCTGCAGTACACATGGCGTAATTCTTTCAGTCACTACACATACATGTTGACAACAGATGTGACTGGCAAGCTGAGATATTTTCCTAGTAACTCAACTCCTGCTTGACCACAGAAGACTAGTTCATTACCTACTAAAGTGCACCCAATATTGAATGCCTCTCTATTATCAGTTACGAACAAGGTAACATGTTTTCTAAACTATCCCAAATGAGAACCTGACTTGTGTTCATCACTCCTACCTCTGCAGTAGCCTGTAAGCCATATGATTTGTGTCTTGCCCAATACACACCAACCGGCCAGCTTCCATAACCTCTGGCTTCCTCTCACACTTCAGCTGTGACTGCTGAGTGGTCAGTCCTGATGAAGGAAAAATCAGCATTCAGAGTGGAAAATCTTAACTCTCATAAAGAAGCAACAGTAGATTCACAAGAGAGGCAGATGCCAGTTCATCTCCTTTCTGGCAGATAAGTCCCTTTTGGGGGACTCATTCTACACAGAAAAATTAAAAACAAAAGAGAGAGACACACACACATGCATGCACATGCACACACAAGTGTTTTTTACTTTAATTTACTTTGGATTCTGTGGCACTTTAAGAAACCTGATACTTCTTCAGTATCAGAAGTTTCTTACTATTGACAGCAGTTTTTAACTTTGTCTAATCTGAGGAGGTATTTTATGAGGAAATGTACTGCTTATGTGAACCTGTTTGTTTTTAAACAAATGTTTTGTGTGGGGCAGCGCTCTTTTAGGTGTAGGGAATTGTATGAGTAAAGTATTACTTTTGTTCATACTGTGACAACTCACCTGACATAATTTTCTGTCAGACTAATTTTATTCTAAAAGGGTTTCTGACAGGAATTTAATGTGCTGCTTATGTATTGTTGTTGTTCCTAGAAAGAGAACATAACTTTCCATAGAGCTTTTGCCAAATCCTCGGGCTCCGTCTTCACATCAGCTGATGGTGGGTGACTCCGTAGAAGCCAACAGTCATTTCTCTGACCATTCACTTACCTCTCCTCTGATGTAGTCATTTTAGCTACCATGAGCTGGGGATCAGCCATGTCCTCTTTGGCTGTTCCGGTTTCTGAGCTGGGCATAGGAGAACCATCTTTACTGAGGCATGAAAACATACTGGGGAATGTTGTTGGTAGGAGACCTCTTGACAGGGCAAATAGTCCTTCTCCAAGTTGGCCACTAAAGATGCCTGTAAGGAAAAGACAAAAGGTTATACATAGTTTATCAGAAAACACGGTATCCATAAAAAAAATATTTTCTTGCCTTAAGCAAAAAATTGCTACAGACAGTTAATCCTGCTACACAGAATTCAGTACTTGTAAAGCAGGACAGTAAATTATTCTTGAGGAAGACATGTCAGATGATTCTGATATAGGAAGATGCAAGGCTTCCTCTCCTGTAGATTCTCAAGAGCAAAATTCTTATGCTGAGGAAGATTGGTCCTCATAACCTCCTTTGGAGGAATTTTCTTTTTTTTTTTTTTCCAGATTATTGCCGGGATGCATGAGGTGTTTTTATGGGAACAAATGGGTTTTCCCCCTGAACTGAGGAGACATTTCTGATATGCTGCAAGTGGATATGCCTCATTCTACACTTACTCCTCCTCTAGTGCTAGCCCTTGAGGATGCATAAAATATGCTGCCTGTAATATCCCTAACTTATAACCTTATGCACAAATAAAACAACTAGGATTTACAAAGTTTCTCAGACTAGCAAGTATTTGTTTCCTTCCCATAGGTTAAGCCTGCAGCAATATCAGCACCTACTCCACCAAAGAGCAGGCTCATGGTGTCATCCAATCCTTCCCCTTTAGACAAATAAGGGAAAATTTTGGACAGATACGCTAAGAGATTTTTCTTCCACTTTGGTGTACATAATTCTTAACAATCAGAACCATATGTGGAGGTTTGTGCTTTTTTGTGTAGACAGTTTGAGACTACTAGCTACCAGTCTTCCCCCTGAATGTAGTGCCTGTCTCAGTTGTATTGCTTCCAGAATTTCCCAGTTATCTAAGCATGCCTTAAAGAGTGTGTATGATTGTGCAGATGCTGCGCATAGGTTCTCTACTTCTGCTACTGGTTTGAGGAGGTATGTCTGGGTACGAAATATTTTTTCTGATGTGGTAAAGTCAGAAATGTTGAGTTGAGCTTTAGATAAGGAGGTTTTATTTGGCCAATGTGTTACTCTGGCCTTAAAACAATTTAATGAGAGGTGGAAAGTAATTGATTAAAGTAGTATCTAACATTTGATTTTTCAGACCCTTGCTTACTAATCTCTCAGACTGTTTTTCATGCCTAAGAAACAGAACAAGCAATTTCTGCCTTCTCAAGGCAAGCAGCAAAACAAACAGAGATGGCAGGTGGAGTGCAATATGAAAACTAGGATCCTTTCCAAAAAAGGGGCAGTCTACAACTTCAGAATGACAATGCTAATATTCTTCCCCTCTCCCCCTCTCTTCTTACTCTAGTCTCTCTAAACCTGGCTCAACAACTGGCACTGTATAGTCCCCTTTGCCAAAATATTGTGACATTCTCATGGGTGTTAAAAGTGGCTCAGGAGGGATAGTCAGCACTGGATATAAAAACCCTTGTTTCAAGGGAATTTTTTTCCCCACCCTCTGAACCAAACAGACCTTTTTTTTCTTCAGTGTTTACTCACCCTAGTAGTTAGAGAACTAGTGTCATTAAATCAGAGGCAAATGCTTCTATTTCAGAATGTTTCCAGTACCAAAGAAATAGTCTTCTTGGAGACTAGTATTAGAGATGTTCTTCCTAAATCTGCATGTGGAAGTTCTAAAATTTAAGATGTTGACTCTTCAGAGTCTGTTATTTCTCATTCCTCAAAGACGCTTTATGGAAACATTGCATGTAAAAGACGCATACTATCATGTTTGTATGGCTAAAGGCTTCAGGGAAATTTCTCAGATGTTCTGTGTGTGTGGGTCACATTATCACTCCTCTGCATTACACTATGGGTTATCTACTTCTCCAAGGGTGCTTACAAAGTTGCACAAAGACTCCTCACGTGGACGGCATCTGCAAGGTCCCAAATATAAAGTCAAAACCCAAAAATGACCAGCAGAAAAGAGAAAACGCACTATGTCACAGACCGGTTTTGTTCACAATGACCTTTATCAATGTGAATAAATATCATATAAATGATAATAAGGCTGTTTATACAGTAGAAAAAAATACAAACCCACCAATCACAACCAGACTGTGACAATAAAGTGTGTTTTCTCTTTTCTGCTTACAAAGTCTCTAACTCCAGTCATAGCTCATTGCAGATGGAATGGCACTCACATTTTTCCTTATTTAGATGATTTATCTTTGCAGATTCTTCTCCCAGATATCAAGTTTCCTTAACACTGGTTTCCTCTCTTCTGACCGATCTGGGATTTCAGATTAAAATTTAGAAAATCCTCCTTGATCCTGGTATACAGGATTGTCTTTCTGGGATGTCTTATAAACACTCTGCTGCAAAAGACATATTTTTTTTTGAAACCGTTAAAAGTGAATTTTTATCTGGAAGAATTCCCAAGCTTCTCAACTCAATCTTAGACTTCAGCCAGAGTTTCTAAAGATTTTAAGGTTCATGGCATCTATGAATCTCATCATTCCTCTCACCAGGTTACACTTTGGAAAGATTCAATGGTATCTAAAAAAACACAAGAACCTAACACTTGCATTCTTTGGATTTTCAGGTACTGATCTTGTAAAAAAATGAACTACACTGGTGGAGACTATAACTGCCGGTAAATATAGGTATCCACTTTTCTTCTCAACCTACATGTCAGTCTGTGAATGCACACACCACAGATTTTGCTTGAGGACAGTTTCCATTGAGGTAGATGTGCAACACCTGTGAGATTATTCAGACAGACCAAAGCACATAAACATAAAACTGATATTGGCTGCGATCTATGCCATAAGACCTCTTCATCATCTGTAGTCCTCAGGACCATTCCGGGTGATTCTAGATAACACCACAGTGATGCAGATAACACCACAGTGATGTTGTACATAAACATACCTCTCCACCTGTTTGCTTAAGAATTCTGGATAAAGCCAAAAATAATGGGTGGACAAAGGGCCACAATCAGTGACAAATATTAAATATCGCTGTTATAAACTTAGAAAGTTGGTAGAATAACAGGTTTTACATTAGCATGCATTTTCAAAAAGATATCAAGTTTGAAACTCAAATGATTGTCATTACTTAATGACTGCGGTCCTCAATTTACCAAAAAATTAAATTTTTTTGAGGAACAGACCAAAAGTATGAGGCAAAAATCTGGACATTCTGTAAAATTCTGGATAGTTGAGAGGTACTTACATCGTCAAGAAAGGGGTTAGAATGTTGTACCATCTATGTAGATTGGCTATGATCACTTAGGAGTTAATGCTTCAGCATATTTTAACCACCCTCCCCCCAGCATCTTACATTATAACAGAGCAAAACTTGTTGGCAGGCAAACTGAGCAGGACCAGGATGATCTCTTATGATTGGAAAATGAATGAGAGGATCTTCCAGGAATTGATCTAGTTGTGGGGGTCACTTCAAGTAGAGCTGTTTGCCTCCTTTCAAAACAGACAACTCGTCAAATTTTTCTCCATGACTCCATGCACCCAGGCCTGAAAACAGATGCTTTTTCATTTCCATTTCCATTGTCATAAATGTTCATATATGCATTTTCACCCCTTCCACTGACATCTAAGGTAATTCAGAGGATTCAGAAGAACTATACATGAATAATTGTAATGAGCCACTTTTGGCCGAAGAAACATTTGTTCCTCCTCCTTATGGAATTGGCCAAGGGCAATCAGAACAAGCTTCCTCAAAAACTGGACCTACTCAGACAAGACAGGGTGACTTTTATGAACCTTAATTTCAGATATCTTCAACTAACTGCCTAGATGATTAATTTCTAATATATTTTAACCAGCTCTTATCGGGGGATATGCAGCAGGTACTAAAGGAGGCAAGAACACTTGCTACTAGAAAATCTTATATTAGCCAGTAAAAGAGATTTTCTAATTTGTCCCAAGTCAAAACAAGGTCCCTATCAGGAATTATGTACCACTGGTGCACAAATATTTGTGTGAGCTACTAGTCTTTGGCCTTTTACAGTAGAGAGTCAATTATCCAAACTAATTGGGACCTAGGTAGTTTGGATAATCAAACATATAATTGAACCGGATAAAAAATGTCTAAAATCTTGTTTTTCCTGCAAGCAGGGAATACACTTTTCAACCATTCAGCGAGGTCAGTGGACAATAAAGAATAGTTTTCATAACTGAGTGGGCTACAAGCTCAAAACACACACACACACACGTGAATACGAATAATGTATGCATACTCAGAATTTATGATTTTTCCTACTTTGGAAGGGTGTGTCCGGATAATTGACTCTCTACTGTATACTCCTCTGTTGAGGCATATCTTGCAGCCATTTCATTATTTTTGGGTACAGGTCCTCCACTTTCTTCTATGTTTTAAGTAAAATAGTTTCTAAAAGAGTGTTACACTTGATTCCACCAAGCAAACAGGTTATCTTATCTTTTTATTGGAAGAGTTAACGGCATCACCAGCTGAACCTGGACATCAAGCAGACTTAAGGTTCATTACATGGAAAATTGTTCTCATTCATCTGACATCTGCAAGAGGTATATATTAAGTTGCAGGCTCTCATGGTGGGTGTCAGTCTCTAACATATATGACAAGCAGGTGGGGTATTTCATTTAGATTCTTTAATACATAGAACCACATCAGGATACATAGCAGCATCATAAAATACAAACGGACTGGTTAACAGACAGACCTTACATACATACATGTTTACATCTTAACAGCTTACTACAAAATGTCAGTCAGACTTGCACATACTCTGTATTTATACACTTGTGCAAGCCCTTAGGTAGCTTCTTAAAGATACATGCACACATATTGATCTACATCCTCCCTCTTAAAAGACTGCCCTTTGTAAAAACAATATTAGAGTTAGACATGCATTACTGTAGACATTAGAAACAAAACACAATATTCATGTCCAAGTTGCCATGTATCTGTTACATGGTTTGGAGATATGACCAAATCTCGTAACACAATAACCTGGACTGAATTTAGCAACAGGGACATTCTTCGGTGAACAACTCGTATCAGGAACTTCTGGATTCATCACAGAAATAATATTGTCTGGAACTTGTCTCAAGAATTGGAACACCGGACAGCTCACTCTGAGGTAATCTTTCTCACAGGCTATGTGCTGTAGTATAGGCACGGACCCCATTCTCAAATGTTTCCAATTCCACCTAAACTCTGCTCCTTGTGATTCCACAATGTATGATTTCAGCTCTGGGAAATATTCTTCATGACTCCAATCCGATCATAACCTTCGGACGTTTACATCCTTGCCACTTCTTCTTGTAATGAATTTAATGGTTTACTGGTTTTATCATATAGGACTTATGGGTTAGGCATTTCTTCAACAGACTGGCTTTCAGTGACCTGTTCTTGACACATGGAATCAACAACTGACTAATGATTGGTAATGTGGTTCTGGTTTGTCTCAGCAAAAGTCTCTGAGCAGATGAACCAAGATGTTTATCACAAGGAACATTTCTGTGATTCAAGAGATTCAGGAAAACATCACTGGTTTCTCATTTTGAGTTCTCTAGTAACTGTTTTGCACTTTGAACTGCACCTTCTGCCAAACCATTTGACTGCGGGTACTCAAAGCTACTCGTGACATGAGTAAAGTCCCATTCTTCAGCAAATCTTTTGAACTGTTGGCTTATAAACTGTGTGCCATTGTCAGAAATAACTGTGTGGACTACCATGTACTGCAAAATGACAGTTCATCTTAGTAATGACAATACTGGACATACCTCTCAACCTGGAAACATCAAAAATCTGGACAAGGCCCATGAAAAATAGGTACAAATCTGTATACTGATTAATGTAAAATTTGCGTACATAATTACACAACCCCGCCCACTCCAATGGAATCGTGGGATACCAACTTTCAAACGCAAACTGAAGAAAAGAACCAAAACAAAGCACCAGAACCCCCCCTGCAGCCATTCCAATGTCCCATTACTTGGCTGTTTCACACCATTTACCGTAAACACTAATGTGTGCATACTGCTTTACTTCTACAGTGATTATTTGGATTTTATTTTTTTTACATTTTATAGCACAATGCACAAACAGTAATATATATCTGGCTGCTAAACAAAGCAATACCATCTCACAATGAAAATAGACTTGGCGTTAAAACTTCTCTGCCCTTGAAACTCACATTCATTAAAACGGCATTGAAACCCACAGATTATATTTGGGCTGTTTTCAGATCAGAAGCCCCTTGCACACAAAACAAGAAACTTGCATGCATTCTTTGATATAGCTTCCTGATTTTATTAAATTATATTCCTTGTATAATACAGCATACTTGTTTGACTTAAGTTAGAGCAAATTTTAAATTTATTGTTTAAACATTTTTCCAGTAGGCAATGAAACAAAATTCATAAATCAGTAATGACAAAACTGCCCTATTCAGAACATTTCCATCATAAAAGTCTACTTCCATACACAATTGCATTTTAAATTTATTGTTTGAACATTTTTCCAGTAGGCAATGAAACAAAATGCATGAACCAATAATGACAAAACTGCACTATTCAGAACATTTCCATCATAAAAGTCTACTTCCACACAGAATTGCATTTTAAATTTAGTTTGAACATTTTTTCCAGTAGGCAATGATGCAAAATGCATGCACCAATCATGACAAAACTGCCCTATTCAGAACATTTCCATGATAACAGTCTACTTATGTGTATGTATATGTATATGTGTGTATATATATATATATATATATATATATATATATATATATAAGACATGCCCCTGAACCAGTAAATTGACATATGGCAATAGCTAAGACTGCTGTGGCTTCTAGTCCTTGAATTGCTCCCTCATAATGCAGTGAGCAATTCTGCCTGAAACAGAATTGCAAAGTGCATTAAATGTTTCTGAAGACCTCCAGTAAGTTGATCGTTGAGGTATGGTTTGTTTTTTTTTAATTTTTACGCTATTGTTGCAATGTTTCTGACTAGTTTTAACTTTTTTCTGGTATTTATTACTTCACAGATTGGATTCATTTACTTCATTTGCATTTAACACACTGCATATTTGCATAGCTATAAAAATGACAAGAAGCATATTTAAAATGAGTTGGGGGGAGATATATGAATAACAAAACCAAGTAGCTATTCAGTGATGTGTTAGCTTCTGAATGTGATTTTCTTGAACTATATTTTCTTTAACATGTTTGTTTTTTCTTCCAAATATTAGAATCGGAATGATATTTTGTCTTCTTGCTGTTATTTTTTCATACCTGCTTTAAATCGATCTCTGAATTGAGCATTCGATAATCTGCATGCACTAAAGTTATTCTGGCTGACTGCCATGTCTGTACTACTTCCATACAAATCCCTGTTGGTCTGTTAATAGTCTGCTATACTCAGCTGCTTAATGCTCTGCCTCCTTCCTAATGATTCTTAAACTTTAATATCTTGCTTGCAACATACATTCTAGCCCAAAATTAAGGATTTGTACACACACACACACACACACACACACACACACACACACACACACACACACACACACACGCACACTTCATGCTATTAGGTACCTGCAGTTATTAAATCCATTCTGCAATGCGTTCCTTTCTGCTAACTGTCAGAAAATCCATTATGCAGTTATTAAAATGCATTCTGTTCTGCTGACTGTCAGAAAGCCATTCATTCTACATCGTTCTGCTAACTGAAGTGCGCTGACTATCAAAAGAAGTGCGTTCTTGAAATGACAGTTCTCCCAAACAGAAATCCTGCATTCTGCCCTCCTACCAGTATTCAAACAGATGCGCGTCACACGCACACAATCCGACAGGCTGACGGAGCTGACGTCATTGCACACATGATGACGTCAGCTCCAAAAGCACGAAATCTGAAAAATCAGAAATGAAGGGGTGCCCCTCAGGAATCGTGGCACCCCATTATTGGGACCCCAAAACTCGGTAAAAACAGAGTAATTCAGGATGGTTGGGAGGTCTGGTACTAGATGCTCGATTAGGAAGTAGGTCAATCTCAAACCAATTAGAGTAAGAGTCCACTAACACCAAATAATGTTGACCATTTCACTCAAAGATGTGGCTACTGTCAACCATGGTAGTTCAGGAATCTGGTTTAGCTGAAGTGGTTCCTTCTGCTGATGTGCCTTTGTACTACTACACACAGAACAAGACGAAAGTGTTCTTTCAATGTCTAATAACATAGAAGGCCAAAACACTAGTCCTCTCACCCTTATTTTTGGTATAGCCAATTCCTGGGTGACCACGATGCAAGATAGTAATGTACTCTTGTTGCAATGCCTTCAGAACAATTACTTTTAGACCTTTCATAATGATACCATTTTCAGACAAAATATCATATTTGTATGGAAAATAAGGTTGCACTTATTGAGGCAAACTAGATTGCTTTGATGGCCATCCTTGATTGATAAAGTGGTTGAGCCTTTGTAAAACTGGATCTGTGGCTGTGTGATCTTTCAATTCATCAAGATGTGTGGAAGAAAAATTTTTCACTTCCATGACTTCAAAATCAAGGTTCTCATTCTTGTGCTGTTCTGTGGTGTTTCTGGGTGATCTGGATAATGCATCAGCAAGATAAAGAAGTTTGTCTTTCTTGTAGACAGGAGTGAAATTATACTTTTGCAATCTCAGTATCATACATTGCAGTCTGGCTGGAGCTGAATGCTTAGGCTTTCTCAAGATAGTGACTAGAGGTAGCTGGTCTGTTTCAATCTGAATAGGTCTACCATAAACATAATCATGGAACTTCAAACATGCAAACACAATTGCCAAAAGCTCTGTCTCAATCTGATCATGCAGCATTTCAGTTTGGGTAAGAGTTCTTGATGCATAGGCATACAGGTTGATCCTCTTGTAGAATGACTGCACCTAGACCACATTTCAAAGCAGCACATGAAAGAGTAACTGGTTTGTGAACATCATAGTATCTGAGAGTTGCTGGACTGGCAATTCTGTGTTTCAGGACAACAAATGCTCTCTGGTGTTGCTCCAACCAAGACCATGATACATTTTTACATGTCAACTCTCTGAATGATGCTGATATTTGGCTCGAGTCTGGAATGACCTTGCCTAGATAGTTAACCATGCCAAAAAAAAAACATTGCAGGGCTTGAACATTGTCTGGAGCTGGCATCCCGAGTATGGCTGTTTGTTTAGAAGGGTCTGGTCATAAGGTTGAACTGGTAAATAAATGACCAACATAAGTAATCTCTTGTAGTCTGAACTTGCATTTCTGTGGATTGAGCTTAAGATTCACTTGACATGCCCTTTCCAGAACTTTTCTGAGCTTTCTGTCTTGCTCAGCTTCACCATGACCTCCTACTATGTCATTGACTATAATAGCACAAGGATGCCCAGAAAAAAGTTGCTCCATTGCAAGCTGAAAGACTTCACTTGCAGGATTTATCCCAAATGGCATTCTCAAAAATCTGTACCTGCAAAATGGATTACTGAACATAGTGAGCAATGATGATTTCTTGTCGAGGTGATTCTGCCAAAATTAACTCTTTGCATCTAAGACAAATAAAACAGTGGCATTTGGCATCAAGGCTGCGACTTCTTTGACTGTGTGCACAGGATGATGGGGTATTTTTAGTGCGTTGTTCAAATTGCATGGATCAATACATATTCTGATGTCATCTGAGCTTTTCTTATGAGCTACCACCATGGAAGATACCCATTCAGTTGGTTCTGCAACTGGACAAATCATACTTTATTGCACCATTTTATTTAGCTTGGCTTAGACTCTGTCCTGCAAGGCTATTCTAACTTTTACTGTTGGCCTGATAACTGGACTGACATCTGGATCTAACTTCATGGAGTACATGATTGGAAGCTTCCCTAATTTGTCTTTGAAAAGATCAGCATAGGTAGAAAAAACTGGGCAAAATTAGAATAGTGGTCTTTAAAGCTAACTTGGTGGACTTCCTTGTTAAATGAAAGCAGTCCAATTTTCAAACTGTCTCTGAGCCTTAATAATGATTGGACATGCCTCTTGACTACATAAAATGACAAGTCATAGCTTCTTCCAGCAGAGTAACATGAAAGCACTACTGAGCCTTCAGCTTGAATTTCTTCACCACCATAAGCAACAACCTTTGCACTCCTTGCCAAGTCAAACCTTTTCCCATGACACACTTTAGCAAATGTTTCTGCTGACATAACATTGCACTTGGAACCTGTGTCAGCTTTGAGCTCTATGGATTTTCCATTTATCTGAACAGGGCAAAATACTTCATTCTTTGCCCTAAAATCTATTGCACTGACTGTCTCACAAAGCACTGACGTACATCAACTTAGAGTAGGGTTGCAGCTCTCTAACTGAACAACATGTTTCTTAAAATGTCCCCTCTTAATAAAAGAATGTGGACCCTTTGATCTAGTACTCTTATTGACTGGGTACTTGTATCTAATCCTTCCAAATATCATAACCCTGAAACCCTACCAAACACCCTGAGTGATCACTGCCCTATAAAAGTGCTTAGGTTCACTCCCCACTTCTCAAAACCTCCTAAATTTATCACTTGTCATAAACTCTCTCACTTCCATCCAGAAACATTTAATCCCTGCCTCTCTAAAGTAAACTGGAAATTTCTTACCCAACTTCTACTAGAAGAAGCAGTCCTAGCTTTCAACTCCAACTTCGTTAGCATCTTAGACTTACTTGCTCCCCCTCACAAAGTCCGAATTAAATCTACCATATCTCCATGGCTTTCAAAAGCTACTCATACCCTTATGGTAACTAGAGACAAACTATGGAAAAAAAATGTTCACAAACTAAGCTCTCTTAAGACTTACAAAAATATAAAGAACTCAGAAATCTGACAAAGAAACACATAAACAAAGATAAAAAGGACTTATAACAAACCTCCGACAGCCCTAAAATCTAATCCTAAAAAATTCTGGAACTCTATTAACCAAGTATTACATCCCAGTAATCTGATCTCCCCCAATCCATGCCCAGACAAGACATCTGAAGAAACTGCCACTATCTTCAATACCTATTTTATTGATTCAATATCTAAGCTACTGAACCCTAACCCAAACTCCCTCTACTACTAACATCTCCAACTTTTCTGAACCTACTCCTAATACTATCTCCTCAAATACCTTCTCCCTCAAACCTGTACCTACTAGCTACATCAAAACTCTACTCTCTAAATTAAATTAAAACCATGCTCGGCATCAGCTGGCAATATTCCTTCCACTTTTCTTCAACTAGCAGCTGACTCTCTTGCTCTCCCTTTATCTATCCTAATTAATTGCTCTTTCTCTGAATCTAAAGTCCCTTTCATCTGGAAACAATGCTACACTCTACCTATACACAAAGGAGGTAACTCCTCTGATATCTCCAACTTTAGACCTATCGCTATCCTCTCCCCTTTCTCTCAAGTACTAGAAAAATGTATTCATAAACAGGTTATGCAGTATCTAATACAGAAAAATCTGCTTAACCTCACTCAACACAGTTTCAGACTCAAACATAGCACCACTACAGCTCCATTATCCTTCCTCAACACAGTGTCTGTAGCCATGGACGACCATAAATTTATTTCTTGCCTTTTCTTGGACTTCACAAAAGCTTTCGACACTGTCTCACACTCTCTTCTGCTGCACAAACTGCATAACCTCAGCTTCACCACTGATACTGTTGCATGGTTCTCCAGCTACCTCACTGATAGAGCTCAATCAGTGAGGTGGCACTCTGCACTCTCCCCTCCTCTCCCTGTCAAAATGGGTGTACCTCAAGGGTCTATCCTAGGGCCTTTACTTTTTAATATCTTTACTAATCAGCTCTATACCTCCTGTCCTCAGTCATTTTTAGTGCAATACGCAGATGACTATATAGTCATCACCATGGCCAACTCTCCCTCTAAGCTCTTCTCAGCTACTCAGGCATCTTTTAACTTAGTTGAAACATGGCTCTCCAACAACCAGCTCATCCTTAACCCTAAAAAAAAAAGTTGTTACTCTTCCTACCTAAATAGTTCATAAATATTAAACCCTCCTTCTCCATACAATCTCTTAATAACACTCCCATTCAGGTAAAATCCAGTACTAAGCTCTTAGGCGTAACCATCGACGATCACCTTAAATTTGACTTGCACGTTAATAACTGTATCAAAAAGACACATTCAACACTAGGGCTCCTTTACCGTAACGAGAAATTCCTTACATCTGAAGCCAAGATTACTCTCTCTCTCTCTTACCTACCTTCTACCCAGTCTAATGTACAATTCTCAAATTCACACAAATCTTAACTCAGCACTCCTGACCAAACTTTAATCTACCTACAACAAGGTAGCTAGATTTGTTGCCCAACAAACCTACAAATCCCATTACTGTCTCTCTCTAAAACACCTAAACTGGCATGAATTACCCCACCAGCTTATTTTCTCTCAGCTCCAGATCATCCATTCTATCCTATACCAGCCTTCCTACTGCCCAGCACTATCCCCTCTCATCTCCCATTATTCTTCCTCCAGACCTCTCCGAAGCTCTAACCAAGACCTACTAAAACCCAAGTCTAAATTTGGACACAACATATACAGCTATCACCCCACTATTGCCTGGAATAGGCTCCCACTTGAAATCATGACTCTTACACATCCTAAACAATTTAAGACAGCCACCAAAGACCACTTTAAAAGTCACTGGTCCTGCCACTGCACTCTCCCTCCTTAACATCCCCTACTTCTCTTACCTTAATCTACTTTTTGCCCTTAACTCACTCTTCTCACTAATCTTCCTTGACTACTCTTTCGACTGTCTTCTAAAATCTATTAAGCAAATTGCCTCAGAGAAACATTCTATTGTAATTGACTTGCCTTCATGCAACTACATCATGATAAGACTGTTTTTGTAACCACTTACCCCAAAAACTATATTCATCTTAATGACATATTTCTTTTTATACATCTTGAAGTAGTTATGCTATACTCCTGATTATTGACACTGTATAACATTGTATTGCTACTTGTAATAATCCTGTAACATTGCTGTTTAATGCTAATTTATAATGAAAATTGTATAATATGTTGGAGCTTTTCTCCCCGGGCCTCCACTGAAAAAGGGCTCTTCAGCTCAGTCGGACAATCCTGGTTAACAAATGTAAAATAAATAAAATAATAAAAAGAATGTGGACCCTTTGATTTACAAAACCTTTTGAAATTATTCCATTTATTGCATTTGTAGCATTGCTGACCAAAAGCTAAACATTTTTCCTATTTTAAATTCATGACTTCCACTACAATTACAACAGTTGTGAGCGAAACTGGGTTGGGGCCCATGTTTTGAGTTTACTGACTCAATGTTATACTTCATTAAGACTGTGTGAATGCTGGAATTTGCTGGAAAGTTCTGGGATATACCAGTGAGTGCTGCAGGGGTTACAGTTGCTGCCATGTGCTTGGGTCTGTTACTTTTAGAGGGGCTCTATCTCAGTTCTTAGTACAGGTCTTTCCCTTGGACCAAAGTGTAAATGTTTTCACCCACATTGTCAGCTGCCTCCCAATTTTGTGACATCACTGTCATTCCCTGCCCACATATTCTTTTACTTTGTGTACCCTATCCCATCCTTATTTGGGTTCCGATCAATAAACAGACATTGCGGCACCTGTTCTCACTTGGACTAAGGGCTGCCCCATTGACAGATATTATAGTCCTCGGGGTTGAGATAGGTGAGAGTGACATCAGCTGACTTCTGTTGCTTTCTACAATAAGCACTACATGTTAGCAACTTTGAGGGAACCCAGTTATATGCTTACCCAGTGACACTAGATCCTCCCTATCTCCAGAGATGTTTTTCTTTGCAGGGATTTTATAAAATGCTTTCCCTGCCTGTAACAGTAGTGTAACTAGACTAGGTCGAGGAGGAAACATGGAGTCAGCTGATCTGATATTTCTTTATTGCAATACTGGCTTTTAAAAAGTTGGTGTTACATTTGTAATCAAACCTGACTGGTAATGTGCTTCATGTGTGTAAATTGTAGCAAGTGCTTGTTACATTCTAACAAGCAGTTTGCTACAGTTTAAAAGCAAAATAAATTAAAAAAAAAGCTTCTTTTTCCTTAAATTAAAACCTGAGCACTGCAGCGCTCTGTGTGGGGAAGGTATAACTGTAGCACCTGCTTGCTACAGTTTAATATGAGATTTTTTTTTTTTTGCCAGAAAGGTGCACATTGTAGTGATCCATGCAGGCAATGTATGAACACGTAGCATAATAAGCTGATTGTTTACAGTGCAGAGATTAGCTCTTAGAGATGAGGGGGTGAGATGCTAGTTCTAGCTTCTAGTTAGGGTGGGTATGGAGGGGAAAATGCAATTGGCAGATTACAGTCTTTCTTTAATGCAATACCGGTTTTTGATAGCCTGTATTACATTTGTGGTCAAACCTGTAAGATGTTACGGTCTGTGTGTGGTCTAAATTTTAGATTACATTGTAACAAGCAGTTTCCTGCAGTTTACTATCAGATTATATATTTTTTTTAATGAAAACCGCAGTCTGTAGTGGTCCGTGCAGGTAAGGTATGAACTTGAAGAAATAAGCATAATAAGCCGATCTTTTACAGTGCAGAGATAGGCTTATGGCAGTAACATTTTATTTGTTTGTTTTTTGCTCTTAGAAATGAGGGGTTGAGGTGCTGGTTTTATAGTACCTGCCAGAAAGCCAAATGTAACAGGAAACAAGAGCCAAAAATCTTTGCTAGTGTTGTAATATTCAAATCCACTTCAAAAATTAGCAAACACATATACATATGTGTGTGTGTGTGTGTGTGTGTGTGTGTGTGTGTGTGTGTGTGTGTGTGTGTGTGTGTGTGTGTGTGTGTGTGTATGTATATATGGACAGCAGAGTGGTGCAGGGGTAGCATTGTCATCTCACAGCAAGAGGTTAAGAGGTTCTCTGGTTCAATTCTCGGCTGGGGTGCCTTCTGTATGGAGTCTGCATATCCTCCCTGCATTCATGTGGGTTTCCTCCGGGTGCTCCTCCTTCCTCCCACGTAACAAAGACATGAGTCAGGAGCGTTTCTCCACAGGCCTTCACTGAAAATTGGCTTTGTTCCAAGTTGGACTTTCCCGGTAAACAAGTAATAAATAAATATCTTGGCTTTTTCTTCCACTTCAAAAGGTAACACACACACACGCGCACACACACACATAAATAAATATATCTATATCTGTATATATATATATATATATATATATATATATATATATATATATATATACATATATATATATATATATATATATAGAGAGAGAGAGAGAGAAAGAAAGAGATGGATAGCCTGGCTGATTTTTTCTTGCAGTTTTTACTGACTGGTTTGTATGGCCATTTTACACTTTAGTTTGTGTATTATCTATATCTATCTGTATATCCATATGTATGTATAAGGGTGGCCACGGTGGTGCAGTGGTTAGCATTGCCACCTCACAGCAAGAGGTTCTGTGGTTCGATTCTCGGCTGGGGTGCCTTCTGTGTAGAGTCTGCATGTCCTCCCTGTGGTCGCGTGGGTTTCCTCTGGGAGCTCCGGTTTCCTCCCACATCCCAAAGACATGCAGTAGGTGGATTGGCCACTCTAAATTGGCCCTAGGTATGAGTGTGTGTGTGTATGCCTTCTGTGGAAGGTTGGGCACCGGGCTGGCAACTTGACAACGTAAAACTCCACTGCCAATCATGAGCGGACAGATGATCCACTGTGGCGACCCCTAATTGGGAAAAGCCGAAAGAGGAAGAAAGAAGAAGTAGAAGATATCTGTATGTATGTATGTATGTATGTATATATATATATATCTGGAGCCTTTACAAGCCTAGCCCATAGGATTACCCTGGCATTGTGTCACCAGACCTTAGTTCCCAGTGCCTCTGCCAAGTAGAGCCACTGGAGTGATCCCAGGGGTGAATTTTCTATTTCCCATCCACTCATCAAGATTTCTCTTGAAGAGGGCCAGTGAGGTGCTCTGTTTGACATGTATGGGGAGTCTATTCCATAGCATGGACAGTCTCTGGGTTATGAACCTGTCCCTCCAGCATGTTCTGTTGATTGATTATGGTAATGAGGTTGAGGTCTCTGGAGTGTGTGGTGCGGAGGTATTGGGATTTTTTTAGATGTAGCATTTCTAACAGAGCTTGGTCAGACATGGCTTTATAAGTCAAGCAGAGATTGCCTCTAAGTAGGCGATATAAGACAGAGAATAGTTGAAGTTTTTTGAGTCTGTCCATATAGGACAAGTGTTTAAGGCCTAGAATCCCCTTTGTGAGGTACTTTTGCGGCCTCTCCAGTTGTTGCAGGTGTCTAGTGAGGTACATGCCAAATGGGGCATTGAACTCGATGATTGGCCTAATGAGGGAAGAGTAGAGGGAGACAATGACCTCTTTCTTCCTGGATGCAAAACCCTTAGTAATGAGATGTGCCACATAGAAGGACTTTCTGACCATAGTGGCAATGTGGTGGTCAAAAGAGAGGTTGCTGTCAACCTGTGTTCCCATATCTCTTAAAACGCCTTCTGTGTTAAGTTGACTACCATCGATGTGGTAATTCATGGGAACCGGGATTTTCCCAAAGGGGATGATGACACATTTTTTGGCATTGAGTTTAAGGACATAGTTCTGACACCAGTCGTTGGTCTCACTGAGGCCTTTCTGTAGGATGTCAACATCACTTGGGGAGTTAATAATAGCTCCCAACTTGCAATCATCTGTGAACTTTGTCAGCCAGAGGCCTTTTGTGTTGGCCTGGACTTCAGAGAAGTATATACCAAATAGGAGAGGACCCAGGACTGAACCCTGTTGGACTCCACTCATGACTAGTCAGCTACTTTCACACTGTGGGTTCTATCTGTGAGCCAGTTTGCAATCCACCTAGTGATATAGGGATTGATGCCTAGCTTACAGAGTTTTTCTATGATTCCTGAGTGGGGAATGGTATCAAAGGCCGGCCTTGGCCGATCAAGGTAGGCTGTGTGAACCACCTTGCCTTCATCCACAGCTCTGGTGACTGACTCAAAGAAGTCGACCAGGTTGAGCAGACATGATCTACCCTTCACAAAACCAAACTGTGCGGGATCCAGAGTTTGGAGATTCCCAATATCATTGTTTATTAGGTCCATGATGATGCGTTCCATAGCTTTGCATATCAGGCTTGTTAGGCTAATGGGGGGATAGTTCCCAGTGTCTGTAGTCGCTCCTCCTTAGTGGAGAGGGATGACTGTAGCAGTGTGCCATTTGGTAGGGCCAAAGCCTGAGGTGAGGCTGTGATTGAACAGAGCACACAGGTGAGGTACCAGTTCACTCTGTAGCTCATGTAGAACACAGCCAGGGATATTGCAGGTCCCATAGAAGCTGTATTCTTGGCCTTGGACAGTACTGTTTTAACCTGTGTAGTAGTAATGCTGGGTGCCTGGCAATCTACTGTTAATGTGATAGGTCCTTTCGGAGGGGAGAGAGGGGTAAAGTTTGCACTGAATCTGTCGGCCAGTATATTGGCAATATCTGTTGGCTCATTATAGGAGGTACCATTGCGCAGTAGCTCAGAGCAAATCTGGGTATTACCATGGGGATTCTTTACATAACTATAGAAGGCCTTGTGGTTGTCTTTACTATCTGCTGCAATTCTGTTTTTGTAGCTAGTTTTGGAGGATTTGATGAGGGATCTCAATGTTTTGTTGAGGCTAATAAGGGAGTTTTTCCAGACTTGGGACTTCACCTTAATCCACATCAGTTTCCTCCTTTTGTTGTAGAGTTTGTTTATGGCAGGGGAGCAAAAGATTGGCTCCCTATTTTTGGAGGAGAGCATCTTGGTTCTATTGGGTATGGCGATATCCATGCATTTGTGTATGTGTTCATACAGTGCATTGGTGTATTATTCGGCAGTCATGCAATTATTCTACATTTACATGGGAGTCGTGAATTTAGCCACCTCTGCTTTTAGGAGCCCAAAGTTAGCTTTGGAGAAGTTTTTCATGGTGGTGACCAGTTTTATATACATATTTTAGACAGATTTTATTATATGTATATATATATATATATATATATATATATATATATATATATATATATATATATATTTTTTTTTTTTAGTATATTTAAATGTTGATACATTTTAGAATTTATATTTGTTTATGTGATAGACCAGAGTCAGTTTTAATTATGTACTTAGCTATTTCTGAGCTGCAATGTATGTTTTATAGTGTTGCTGATTTACACACTGATGTTAGTTTCTTCACTGCTTAGACAAGGCAATGAATGTGTTAAATCGGTTCAGTGAATAGTGTGCATCTTTGGCTTCTAGAATGTTTAAAGATGTGACTTGAGTTTTAATGTTTTGGTCTGAGGAAGTGGATGTAATCCGTGAAAGCTCTTACCTTGTAGTGTTGCTATTAAAGAGTGCTGTGTTGGAATCGTTTTG